>NW_017732004.1:603405-630862 GCF_001890085.2 Hipposideros armiger | reverse complement strand
ACTTTCCGCTTACCTCTGCAATTCACCAGTTTCCTTAATGCTTTTTGTTATTTTTTTTCTATCAATGTTATGATGATGTTTCTCATTTATTTATTAGAAGCTTACACTGAAATGTGCATTTTAACCTATTTTCTCTAGAAATTTTGTATTATACTGAAGTTTCTTATTCTATCCTTTCACTCAAACATATTGATTACAGCATGATATTTTTGATGTTTTCTGATTTTAGCTCTTGATATACTTTTTAATATTATGAAAATTGGAAGACAATTGGCTTTTATGTAATTTGAAATACATTCTAAATAGTGGAAATTAGGAAAGAAAAATCAATTATAACCTAAGGCAACTTAATGTCAATCATGTATGATTTAGCCAATTTCATTCTGAACAACGTTTATCACTTAGCATAACATTTCTGTTTATGAAGTGGCAGTGACACAAAAATAACTTAAGTTTATGATATTTCTCCATTTGCTGCCATAAAATACATTTTCTATCTTGTATTTTTCCTGTTTTATGGAATTTTTATATCTACTTATTTTCAGATAACTTGATAATTATTTTATTTTCTTCTGTGCTTGACACATCTTTTAAAACAAAATTTTAGTATAAATAAAAGAAAATCCAACTAACACATTTACTTAACTAATACAATAATTTTGGAGTAAGGCAGCTGGTACATTGGTGTGTAGTCTGAAAATTTATCTTGAAATTTTCTTCACATTCCCTACCTCTTTTTTATAAAATGACTCAGCCAATGGAAGTCACCTGTCAACATTCCACCTGGAAAATGGAAAAGAGACACACACTTTCTCTAGTGAAGGTTTTCTTCATATTTGTGAAGAGAAGCTTCCATGAGAATTCTAGCATGTCACCAGCTGTAGTATCAAAACCCTCTGATTTCCTGAGGTTTTTATTAATAGATTTTATCAGATATTTCTTTTGCAAGTATTTTTTTTTCCAGTCTGGGGTTGGTCGTTTCATTCTCTTAACATTGTCTTTCACAGAACAGAACTTTCTAACTTTATTAAAGCCAAGCTTATCAATTATTTCTTCCATGGTTCATGACTTTATAATATCTGAAAACTAAGGTCACCTAGACTTTATTCTATGTTTTCTTCTAGTATTTTTGTGTTCTTGCATTTTATATTTAAGACTGTATCCATTTTGAGTTGAATTTTTGAGATGTGTAAAATTCAGGGTTTGATTATTTTTCTTGACTAGAGATGTTTAGTTGTTCTGGAACCATTTGCTCCATTGTTTGTTTTTGGGTTTTTTTGGTCAAAAATCAGTTGACTATATTTATGTGGGTCTATTTCAGGGTTTTCTATTCTGTTCCATTGATCTATTTTTCTATTCTTGTGTCAATACTACACTCTCTAGACTATTGTATCTTTATAGTAAATCTGGAAGTAGGGTAGCATCAGTCCTCCAAACTTGTTTTTCTCTAAAATTGTATTGATTATCCTGGGCCTTTTGTTTCTCCAGGTAAACTGTAGAATCAGTTTGTCTAGGTTCACAATATAACTTGCTAGCATTTTGATTGTATTGAATTTATAAATTAATTGGGGAAAACTGATATCGTGATGATTTCCTATTTATGCCTATGAAATACTTCCGATTTATTTAATTCTGATGTGATTTCTTTCAACAGAGTTTTGTAGTTTTATTCATATAAATCTTGTACATACTTTGTTAGATTGATGCATAACTACTTCATTTTGTAGGAGGTTTAATGAAAACGGTATTTAGTTCTTCATTTCAAATTCCGCTTGTTCACAATTCGAAAGCAATCCACTTTTGTAGAGGTCTGACAATTAAGTTTGTCAACTTGTTGCAACAATGTTGCTAACCTTTTTTGGTATCATTATGAATTTGTACCAACTGGACAAATAGTTAACCAAGTTTATTATTTGGAAGTTCTGAAAAGGCTGTGTGAAAAAGTTAGATGACCTGAACTTTTTGCCAACAATTCATGGCTGTTGCATCACGACAATGCACCAGCTCACACGGCACTGTCTGTGAGGGAGTTTTTAGCCAGTAAACAAATAACTGTATTGGAACACCCTCCCTACTCACCTGATCTTGCCTCTAATGATTTCTTTCTTTACCTGAAGACTAGGTAAATATTGAAAAACAACAGCAAAACATTTTGATGACATTCAGGACATTAAGGGTAATAGAACCACAGCTCTGGTGGCCATTCTAGAAAAGGTTCCAAAATTGCTTTGAAGGTTGGACTAGGCATTAGTGTCAGTGCATAGCTTCCCAAGGGGAATAATTTGAAGGTGACCATAGTGATATTCGGCAAGGTGCATACCACTTTTTCTAGGATAAGCTTCTGAACTTAATTGTGCAACCTCATATATAAATCTTATAATCCACAACCTTGCTGTAATAACATCTTAGCTCAGTACTTGTTGATTCTTCCAGATTTTGCATGTAGACAATCATGTTACCTGTGAAAAAGGACATTTTTATGTCTCCCTCCCTTCCTTTTATGTATATCTTTTATTTCCCCCCTTTTTTTTTCTTATTGCATTATCCAGGACTTCCAGTATGCCATTTAAAAAGAGTGTTGAGAGAGGATACTCTTGCCTTGTACCTAATTATAGTGGGAAAGCTTCTAGTTTCTCACCATTAAATAGAATGCTAGCTGTAGGGTTTTTGTAGATAATATTTATCAAGGTGAGAAAATTCCCCATAATCCCTAGTTTATTGAAAAATTGTATCAGGCATTTGTAGGATGTCTCTCTCTTTGAGTTTGGCTAATATTTATCTCATGATTACACCTAGATATGGAATTTTAGAAAGAATGCCACAAAAATGATTTTCTCTTCATATCAATTCAGAAGATAGATGCTATCATCATGACATCATTTTAATTTAATTATTAACCTTGATTACCTGGTCAATGTAGTATATGCCAGGTTTCTTCACTGCAGAGATACTTCATTCCCCTTTCCATATACCACCCTTTTATACCTAGTCATAAAACTCACTCTACACTTGAAGTTATAGACTCCCAAAAGGAAAAGGGTGTTGCCTGTGTAAATTATAAAGTAGTCGAAATAATCTATATAGAAGATGTGTTCCTTCATTGGTATTTATTTATTATTCAATCATATATTTATATCAGTATTGACTCATGGATATTTTATTCTTTGGCTTATAATTCAATACTAAGATATTAATTTTGATTATTAAACTACTCCAGATTTTTGCATTGGCAACTTGTTCAGGTTGACTCCTGTTATTTCATTGTTTGTTTTATCTGCCCCCTACCCTTTTATTTATTTATTCATTTTGATATTTCATCTTGTATTTTTCCAGCCCCAGCTCTAGAATAAGTCATTTCTCCGGAATCCCTATAATAGAATTTTTACTACAGAATGGCATTTAGAAAACAAGATTCAGACACAGGAAGTAATTACTGCTACTGATGTCTTGCTGCATCTAAGCCTCCTCAGAAGACTGTGACAGAGCATACATATATATATATATATATATATATATATATATATATATATATATATATATATATCTCACACGCAAACACACACACACAATGGGGTGCCAAAAAATGTACACAAAGTGAACCCTTTGGTCAACGTTGCTCAAGCAGTAGTTCACCATAATCAGAAGTGTCTGGACGCTGATGGTAACCACTTTGAGCACCTCTTATAAATGCAGAAGTCAAACATGACTTGTATTCAATTTTGTTATTGATATATGTCAAGTATTACAATTTTGTTACAGTTTTCCTTTGTTAAAATGTATATACATTTTTTGGCACCCCCGTATATATGTACACATACATACATATACATACTACTATTTATATGTGTACTAGCCTATATATAGACATTAGCTAAACATATTCATAGTGATGAATCCAACTATAATGCAGTGCCCCATGGTTTATTGTAATTGATTTTTATTGCTTTATTTTTCCTCCAACACTTTATTTCTGCTACTGCAATTTTTCATTAAGTTTCATAATTATATTTTGTTGTCGGTAGTATAAATACACATTACAGGTACATTATAATGCCAATACTGGAATCATTTAATATTACACATAATATCTTAAGTTCTTTTCAGAGTGTGGATTAATAACATCCTGAGACAGGGAAAAGATCCACATGAGACTGATTCCACCCAGCAAAGTATGCCACTTCATAGTGGAAACTGGTTCTCTAAAATTTCAATCTGTTAATTCACCAATGTAATATTTAAGCTCAGATGTATTTAAAGAAACATTAGAAAGGAAACATGTACAGATTCACCAAATGCTTCCACCGTCTATAAGGCAACAGAATGCATACCAGTGCGATTGTAGTTTAAACCTTTAAACAATAGCTAACTAAAGCTTTCTTCAGTCGATGAAACTTCTACAAGATATTTAAAAAGTGGTCTCATCAGCACGAATACCAGAAGGCATAATAAGTTTTTAAAAGTAGGTTATAGTTCTTTATATATAAAATGTAATCCCAGTTGTTAATTCATCTGACAGTTCTGGAGATAGAGTTAGAAGTCTAGAAGAGACCTTAGGGCAACTAATTAATACACAGAAACATAACTGCATGAGGATGCAGTTACATCTGGATAGAGAAAGAAGAGCAAAATTAACATTTTCGAAAGGAAAACATCCTTAAGTGTCTAAATTATCCAAAGCTTATTTTTAAATTATTATTTCTACCTAATCTTAATTACATACAAATTTATTTTTTGTGCAAAACATTTTATAACTTGAAGAAAATTTTAATGCAAAAATGATTATATTCTAGTTAATACCTTATTATACAAATCATCAGTTTAAACTAGATTTAATAAAATTAGTAAAATTATTAAAAAGTTTACATTTAATTTAAGATAAACTTTAAAATAAACTTCATCGTTATAGATTAATGAAAAATAGACATACAAATATTTCCCAGTGATTTATTAATACTTAATTAAGCCACTCTGTGGCATATATTGAAAATTATTCTTGCCATTTCTAAGAAAACTGTCTATATAAAATACTGACATTATAAGTGAATTATAAATAAAAAAATATACATTAGAGTGTTATGGAGTTTTCTTTTCAAATACATTAAAAATAATTTTAATTAAGCAAGAACATAATCTTATTTTATGAATGACAATTTTCTGCATATATTGCTTCTTTTAAAATGAATTTGAGTTACATGATGTAAGTCTGAATCCAATAAAGATATATTAATATGACTATAAGATTAATATCTGTACAGAATGAAAAAATGGAGGACAAAGAGGAAACATGGAGGGAGGGCAGGCCAAAATATACATGTTTAGCAGGTTAATTTACAGATAAAAAAATTTTTTTTGAGGATACTATCTATGTGTTTGGTTCTACTGTTTATTATTTGTTTAAAGCCCAGGCACAGGTTACAAGTTAACCTGTTAACTTCTTACTTGGAAAAACAAAACAAAACAAAAACAAAATCCTGAAGTTAATTGCCCGGTTTTATTGTTTTATTGCCTTTTAAGAAATTAACACAATTTGTGTCTAACCTAGAAATATTATCCACACATACTTTAAAATTTTTTTCTAATTAACAATATTGTGTCCTCAAATTGTCTGGAACCATCTTACCATATTGTTTTTTTTTATTGCTAATTGCCAAATTAAGTAACATCTTTCACAGGTGTTAATTGGAAAGTTTTATGAAAGCAAGATGCACTTCAGGAATGGCAATGTAAAGAATCATAAACATCTGTACCACTATAAAAGTGATGAGAATACTGGCAAAAACTATCAAAATAAATAGTTTTTATATGTCTGGAACTTAGCTAAGGATTTCAACAATGCAAGAAGTGTTTATTCAAGAAAAAAAGGCTAAATCTTGACACTTTAATTTGTCTGATTGCCATCTCTCTTTGTTCAAAACCAAAGTTGCCTTGAAAATCAACATCCTCAGCAAGTATGATAGCTATGAAATGAACAGCTTGAAGCCACTTGGAGTGGAAGAATGGGTGTGAAACTACCCCAGGACTTCCTTCACACAGAAGTGTCACCAGTTAACTGGAATCTCTCTAAAACTTCCATTCTCAGGGCTTGTCTTTATTTGAACTGACTCAGAGCTATTATCTGCCAATAACCCTATTGGTAAGGCAATTGTGTAGGGAAAAGAAAAAAAAAAAAAAAAATATATATATATAAATATATATATATATATATATATATATATATATATATTGTTTAACAGTGTACTGCCTGAGGAAGTGACATCAAAAATATTCTCGGAAAACTAGAAGTCTACGTGCATGTACAGGTGTACACATTCAGGGTTGTACGCAAGCCCAGGAAAGATGTAAGAAGGCCTCCATCTCACAACTGGCTGACTAATTCTGTGTTTGCAAGGACTTTACAGAACATAACTACTGCGGATAATGAGAATTGACTATATAATATGTTTGTTCACAATAGCCAAGACTTATCTATTCAGATTTATTTGTTTCTTTATGATTCAGTCTTTGTAGTTTGTATGTAGCTAGGAATGTACTCATTTCTTCTAGGTTATCTAGTTCATTGGTTTATAATTATTCATAACAGTGTCTTATGATTCTTGTATTTTTGTGGTGTCAGTTGTAATTTCTCTTTCATTTCTGATTTTATATATTTGAGGTCTGCCATTTTTTTTTACTTGGTTAGTCTAGCTAAATGTTTATCAGTTTTGTTTATCTTTGCAAAGAACCAGTTCTTAGTTTAATTTTTATTGTCTTTTTAGTCTCTATTTCATCTTTTTCTGCTCTAATATTTATTACTTCTTTTCTTATACCAACTTTGGGCTATGTTTGTTTTTTCTTTTTCTAGTTTTTTGAGTTGTAAATTTAGGTTGCTTATTTGAGACATTTCTTGTTGCTTTGGGTAGCCATTTATTGCTATGAACATCTCTCTGAGGCTCTGAGAACTCCTTTTGCTACATCCCATGAATTTCGGCATGCTACTTTTCCATTTTCATTTGTCTCAAGGAGTTTTTTACTTTCTCTTTTGATTTCTCCTTTGACTGATTTTTTTTGGTAAGTAACATATATATCACTTAATCTCCACACATTTATGAACATTCCAATTTTCTTTGTATAATTAATTTCGGGTTTTATACCCTGGTCAGAAAAGATACATGATATGATTTCAATCCTCTTAAATTCATTAAGACATTTCCTGTGGCTTAACATGTAATCTAACTTGGAAAAATGTTCCATGTGCACTTGAGAAGAATGTGTATTTTGTTGCTATTGGATGGAATGTTCTGTAAATATTTGTTAAGTCCATCTGTCTAAAGTGTTGCTTAAGGCCTATGTTCCTTATTTATTTTCTGTCTGAATGATCTATCCATTTATGTAAGTAGGGTATTAAATTCCCTACCACTACTATTTAAATTTATGTTAAATTCAGCTCTTTCAACTCTGCAATTTATGTAAGTAGTTCATAAACTATGCCAATCATTTTAATATTTCTGATTTTATTTATTTTCTCAAGACAGGAATTATGGTTTAGTCATGTTTTATAACTCATGTAACTTATTAGGATGACATTTATGGAGTAGATGATTAATAAATATGTACTTTATTATAATAACATTTTGACTATCATTCATACATTGCATTGAAAATCAGAGAAATATAAAAATAAATGTGGAATATAATGTTACATGAAATTATTATTTTTGAAATAAGCAGACACAATAAGTGTAAATATATTATCAGTTTTGCCTCCTAAGAGAATATTCTTAACAAACTTGTGACTCGCATAAAATCAGAGTAACTTAGCACTCTTAGCAGAGCATTAACTTGATTCAATGTCATCTAAGGGACTTGTAGTGACGAGATCTTATCAAATGTCAGATAGTCTTTGTATAAAGTATTCAGGGGATAAAGGTATAAGTAATACATTCATTTAACTGTCAAGTATTGGAAATTCTACACTATCATAAATAACAATAATAGAGGGATAATGTCATATGCACCTTCTCTTTTGGTTTAAAATGTATTAAAATCTTGATATCTTCTGACTACATTTAACTACATTTGGAGTATGTTATTTTATGTTTATAATCTCACAATAAATTTTAGAAGATTGGGTATCTGTTACCTGTAAATATATGGGTAATAGAGTTTCTTAAAATGTTTATGTCAAATAGAATGGGAATGTTTAAATTATTTTGACAACACATCTACATTGTTTAAGTGTGTGAATGTGTTTATAGGTTTGTGTGCATCTCCCCTTTCATGAATCAATCATTTAGAGCATTTAATAATTCATTTCAAAATTTTCTGTAAGTATTATAGGGTTATAATTGTTAATGATATATAAACAAGCTACAAGAAGATACAGTTTATTATTACTGTTCAGGAAACACTACACAGTTAAAATTGGCTGTCTTGGAAAGTATACAGTCACCTGTCATTGGAGGCATTCAAACAAAAGCTGGAAGGAAACTCCATGGACATGTTGTAGAATAGAGTAAAAGAAAAAATGAGCTTTTGAACCTGACTGAGCTTCAAATTCCTTAACACATGAAAATAATGTGATTTTCTATGAAATTCATTTTCCATGGCTCTGATAAAGAGCCCATTCCTAAATATTTCTTCACAGTGTTCTCCTCATGTAATGACATTTCTCATAGGAATCCGTGTAATAATTCACTAAATTATTTATTTTGGCAATGACAGCTTTTGAGATTGTTGTTTTTGTATGTGATATAGCTCTTTTAGATTAAATCCCCATAAAATACAAAGAAAAACAAAAAAAAACCAATCATAGTCTCTCTAAATCTTTATTCAAGGTTTTATACAACATATTCTTTCAACAAATATTTATAACAGTTGCATTCTTAATGAAATATCTACCAATAAGTGGACATTTTCAATGACATAGAAAATTCAGATGAATGATGTCAAGCCATACCAAGCCTATATTAGATGATGATAATTGTATGAGTATTTTGTGTCATTCATATTCTGTTTCAATTTAATTATATGTCACTTATCAAATTTGAATTTTATATTTGTGTGATAAACTTCGGAATGCACAACAATGTAAGCAGCACATCTAATTAAAAGAACATTTTTTTTTTCTAAACACCCCTTTGAATTTAGGGGTAGAATAATATGCTAGTGTTTTGCTAGTAGGGAAAGCCAAAGTTTATTTAATGCATAGCATCTGATTTGTTCTAAAATTATCTTATAACTATTAGAAAGACTCTGAGCTAAGTGATATGTAATTACTGAATAGTATTGGAAAACTTGATAGCTAAGTGATAAAATGAATACTATTCATAAAATAGTTCAAAATGAATCGCTATTACAGAATAGATCAGAATAAGGTGTTATCAAGAAAGTGGAGAAAATTGGAAAACCTGGATCTAACGTTAGAATAAAGATAATTCCTAAAGTGACTGAGAGAGAAATTAAAATCCAGGCCAAATCCATGTAGTATCTTTCCTCAGCTAATTGATTAACTAGTAGGGAGAATGACTACTGATCTTTAAATCCGTATCTTTCACTATTTACTTAGAAGGAAGCAAATAAAGATGGAAAAGCCAAGAGTAGCAGCGGGGAACGTGGAGAGGGTACATGCAAGCTGCCTTCTCTTTTCCTGTGTCCTCACTCTCCTGCCATTGCCTTCCATTGACCCACTTAACTGGAATCTATTTGACTGGAAAGGCTGGAAAATAATCTGCAGGAGTGGTACATAGCAGAGCAGCAAAAAGATGGGGCAGAGATCACAGAGTAACAGACAAATGACAAGCACAGTACATATCATATGTTTTACACCACACACTTAGGCGTCTGTGACAGACATATTGTAATGTGTTCTATAGTCTCATAAAATTGGTTATTTATTTATTATTTTTTCTCCTGAAGACTGCCTTTCTACGCAGCCACACGTATTTTCTAAACAGTGAGGTTTCTTCCTCACTTTGAAACCGAGCTCTCATCCTATCATTTCTCAAAATCACTCCCTTCTGTTGGAAACCCTTTTTCTTAGATCTTGGGGCTTTCTTCTTAGTTTATTGTTCCATTTGCTTAAGGAAACTATCCAGCTGCTTTTTTAGGAAAGGTACTTGTTGTATCTGAATATTACTTTATTTTCATCTTATATTTGATGGTTTGTGTGGGTATTAAATTGTAGGTTGAAACAAGATCCCCCTTAGAAATTTTAAGACATGGTTCACTCTTTTCTAGTTGCCACTGTTACTATGGAGAAGTGTAGTGTCACTCTGTTTTCTTTATGCAGCTTATATCTTTCTTTTCCCTCTCTAGACTGTTTTTGAATCTATTTTCATTTTCTAAATTTCAAAAAAAGAATTACTTTTTAAAATTGTATCATTCTGTCTGGAAGAATCAATTTTATGGAGTTTCAAATAGCAAGGTTTATTTTTCTTTTAAGGAAAATTTAAAAATTAAATATATATTAGTTTCTCTCATGAGTAAGTCAAAAATATAATAGGAAGTATGGGTAAGTAATTGATGAATTAAAGGTATTAGTATTTGTTAAGTCCCTAGAAAAGGGCTTGGCACTTGGTAAATATTATTTAAGTTTTTCCCAATAAAATACATATTAGAAGTTAGGAAGAAAAATAAAACAGAAAAGAGCTAGGGAGTGCTTCAATTTTAATAGATTGGTCAAATTAATAAAATTATTAATTTTAGCACAGAAAAAGTTTCAAGTATAGCTAGTCCCCTCAGTTATATACATTGCCAATAGGAAGCCAAAGTTGAGACTTCTAAGAATAAATGTTGAGCCTAAAATGCCATTCATGAAATCAACAAACATTCATTGAATGCCTATTATATATGAGTCGCTATTATCAGAGATAGAGATGTAGCAAGGATAAAAAACAAACAAACAAACAAAAAACTAAATAAGCAAGGGTTGGTCTTCTTGATGTTAATATTCTAGAAGAAACACAAGCATGATTAAGTAGTTTTATTACAATTACAGAAAATAATGTTTGACAATGTAAAACAATGTAAGGGAATGGGAAATTAAGTAAGGATGATATTTTGGATGAAGTTATCTGGAGGGACTGTTATGGCATAAAACACTAGTTACTAGAGCACATCTGAAAGCATCAGTGGTATAATTTTATTTCTCCCTCATATTAAGTCTAATGAGACACTCCTTGGTGAGGAGTGGCTCTCCATTAGTCATACAAGTATTGCGGCTTTCCCACCTCTTGGCTGTGCTTTCCTCTGGTCTAATGGTAAGGTTTTTCCATGATAAAAAGAAAAAAAAAGTGCATGACTAAAAGTGGGATTAATATTTGCTTTCAATAAGTGAGCCTTGGGGGTAGTGCACACCACTCACACTCACATTTAGTCATATGGTCAGATGGCCTCTTGCAACTGCAACATAGGCTGGATTTGTCTAGCTGTGCACCAAGGGAGGAAAAGCTGGTGAACTTGAAGCATATTTTAGCTGGTGAGTGCACTGAGGGAATGCACCCACACCAACCCACGAGACAGTAGCGCCAGGCAGAGGTGCCAGAAAGGGCTGACGAGGATGGACAACAGGGTGGCCAGAGAAGAGTACACAGAAGAGCCAGCAGTTAGCTGATGAAAAAACGTGCTCGGGTTGGGAACTTGATTCCAACTGTGATGGTGAAGTGCTTGGTATTTACGATAGACAGGTATAATCTGATTTATCTTTTAAAGGGCTCATTCTAACTGTTTTGAGGAAAATATGCTGTGTGTGAGAAAAAGCCGAGGAAGGGAGATGATCAAATGACAGTTGATATAATGGAGGAAAGAAGCTTTCACAGAAGCTTTCCTAGAAGTTCCTCTGTCTTATAAGAAATAATTCCTTTTGTTACCTCATCTACAAAGTGATAGGATTGGGCATTCTTCCTGGATTATTATTCTCTAACATTAAAGCAGAATTCAGTGAAGAAGATAAAAAGTATTGCAATGAGACATGAACTGTAAAAAAGCATTTCATGAACAAGAATATATGTTGCTTGAAAATGTTTCCTGTTACTGAGGAGACACAAATTCTGGACTACTGAGCCATACCTGAATAACATGATTTACGTACTCCAAATTTCTTCATTTCACTTTAAAATACATATGTGTCCTACTTGGATCCTTTTTGACAAGTGAAGCTTTTCCTTGCTTTTACAAATAAATAGCTGGATAATGATAGCCTGGGAGACTGATGTTAATTATACCATTTCCCAACACCAGTGTTGCGGGGGAAACACTTCCCAGGTGATGAACACCAACAGAGTCATCCTGCCCTACAGAAAAAGGATCTTCCAGGATCACTTCCATTGTAGGTGTTGCCTTCGTGCAGGTTTGCTTCTGCCTGCCCAGTGTTTGGTACAATAATGGCACTTCAGGTTTACCCATCCACTACAGAGTCGTCCAGGCAGGTTTTCATTACCTGGGCCAGGCAGCAGAATTGCCAAGGACCACACATAGCATTCCTTTCTTCATTCAACTAGAAATATCTCAAATTATGTTTATCACCTTAGCCCAATCCCCATTTTTAGAGAGGCCATGCATGAGTATTGATATACAACAAAGGACAAGTAGTTGATACCTTTAAATGCGTGAAAGCAGTAGGTAAAGGTTGTAGTTCCTTTGGCAAAATATAATATCATTTGTTCACGTAGATTGTGTTACTGATTCCATGATTTGCTCTAATAATGACTGATTTCACAAGGTGACTTAGAGGGTCCCAATAAACAGAAAATTAAAAAGCCACTTGTGGGCCAGCCGAGTGGCTCAGTTGGTTAAAAGTGCAAGCTCTGAGCAACAGGGTCACCGTTTTGACTCACATGTGCCTGTGAGCTGTGCCCTAGCTGAGCTACTGCTGAGCTGCCAACAGGTGGCAGGATGGCTCAACTGGTGACAGCACTTGCTCCTAACAAGAAGGCCACTTGTTTTCTGGTGGGCTACGACCGCCCACAACAAAGGCTGAAATCAGCAACTTGAACTAAGCTGCCCTGAGATGCCAACAGGCGGCTGGATGGCTCAGTGGTAGAGCGTGTGCTCTTAGTAACAAGGCTGCCAGTTTGACTCCAGCACAGGATGGTGGGCTATGCCCACCTGCAACTAAGATTGAACACAGCACCTTGAGCTGAGAGGCCATGACCTGCACTCGGGCGGCTGGATGGTGACTGGAATTGGAGCTGAGCTAGCTATGCCCTCCACAACTAAGATTGAAGGACAATAACTTGGCTGTTCCCCTTCCCCAATTCCCCAATACTGTCCCCCTTCTCTAATTCCCCAATAAGATAAAATAAAATAAAATAAAATAAAAAAGTCACTTGCAATTTGGAATGTTGATTGTCAATAAAAAAATACAGACTATACTTTCATATCATGTTTAATTTTCAGAGAGTTACACTTTTGGGGAAAAAAATCTATTTCTCTTCTTTTCTGTTTCTGTCTCTGTCTCCTCTCTCTTTCTGTGTGTTTGTGAGTTTTAGTCTGGTTTCTACTAATATGTGTGAAGGTGAAAACCCTAATGATGAAGAGTTTGTTGTATATTTTCAAGTATAAGATCATATATTTGGATATTTGGAGCTATTTGTAGAGTTTAATTGACTAGAGTTAAGATGATTTATAGGTTAAACAATATTTAAAATTATCTTTTTTAAATTAAAATTTTTTAAAATTAAAATTATCTTGTTAGAAAAATGTGATAACAAATACAAATATTACTCAAATGACTTTAAAATAAAAGTCTTGGTTAATATATGTGTATACATGTATATATTCATATTCTATATGTGAAGTCTTGATAAAAAAAAAAAAGAAAAAAGAAAGCACTCATTTGTAAAGGGACCTTTATGACAAAGTGTTCATTAAGGCAAATTTTTAGCTCTATGTATGGTCATTTTGAAGCAAGACTGTCAAAAAGAAGAGCTCTGAAGTGAGTAGATATATCTTATTGCTGATATATTAGATTACGTTTATCATGGCCAGAGAATCATTTGTGGAATTAATTGAATATGTCATAACAAAAGGAAGCCCTTTCTAGAAATAACACAGAAAGAAATATTTAGTCAAGATGAATGAATCACCAATGCCAGCAGAACAAATAAAAAGAAAACAGGTTATACACGTGTAAAAAATTCTCCTAAACCCATGCCTAAAATATAACAAATAATCAATACTTTTTCTTATTTTATCCCTAATCCAATTACTCATGACTATAAATCACTATGACTGCATGACAGTGTTTTGATGGAGTATAGTAAATTCATTTTTTCAAGAAAAAAAATCTAGCTAGCTAAGAGAGATTTGTTTTTATAGGAATTTAAAAGAATAAACTGCAAATTACATTATCCAATTAGTTTTAGATTTCCACTGGAGTAAATCTTGCTCTCAATTCCCAGTATAGCAGATAATTTCAAGGTTGTATTAAATATGTAGCAGCTGGAGGTTGCCAAATGAATGTTTTGAATGAGTATTTTAGTGAAGTGTGTAGTATCTTTTTTGACATGCATGTAATGATAACACATTGTTTTGGCAGCTGGGTTCCCCAGGGCAGAATGAAGCTGTAGAAGATAAAAGAGCCTGCTTATGTAATGACCATAAGCTAGCATGTATATATCTCATGAAAAATGTCTCAATTGGATGACTGACTTTAACTGAAGTCATATTTTACAACTCATATTAGTGAAACATTTTTTTAATATCCTGAAGAATTTGAAATACTAAAATAGATGGATCTAACTAAATGTATCTCTTGTAAACAGAATCTCAAATATACTTAACACATCATCAACTTGTGCTAGCCAGCATTTTTTTAAATGAAAAGATAAAATGATTTTAGTCATTTTAATTTTCCACCACAAGTATTAAAAAAAAATCACACAGAGTTTTGGGGGGGTGTTTTTTGTTTGTTTTTGTTTTGTTTGTTTTGTTTTTATAATCAGATTTGGATACAAAAGGAAATTTTATGCAAAATACTAGTTAGAAATTATAGCTTTCTCCCCTCTGCTCCCTCCACCCAAAAATATATAGTTAGCCACTGATTTTGAATAATGGTTTTTATGCAAAGGATTACAATCTGTTACAATGATCAAATCTACATTGTTAAATATATTTGTACCTATATCTGGCTTTGTCTTCTTACCCATAATGACTCTTTAATCTGCATCGGTGTGAATTTTGGTTAATATTTTAGTATGTTTAATTAAACTATAAAAATGAAAAATAAACTATCAGATAAATGAAATTTATAAGACATGTTAGTACACATAATACTTCATCAGAGGTCAAAATATAGGTATAATTTAGAAAATGTTTCAAGTATGGAACCTGACATATGTAGCATTATAGAAATAGATAAAATGCATTGACTAGATGATAAAAGATTCATGACAAACATCCATAATTATAAGAGTAGTGATAATAATAAAAAAGAGGAAGCTTAACATTTTTTTAGGTTATGATGTTAAATGAGAGAAAGACTAAGAAAACAAAACAGGTAAAATTGCTATGAAAATATTAACTCTCAGGAATAGCATTTGGTATTGGGAGAAAATCAAAGAAAATGATTGTGATGTTTTGAGACATGATAACTTGATTTTTTTAAAAACCTCTAGGACAAATTTAGCTATGTATAACTTTGTGATTATATATATATCCATATCCAAAAATGTATACACACGACTTATATTCATCTTTTGTTATTGGTATAAATTGAGTATTACAATTTTAATACAGTTTTCTTCCTTTCTTAAAATGTGTATACATTTTTTTGGCACTCTGTGTGTATGTGTGTGTGTGTGTGTGTATACATACATATATACACACATATATGTATAATTTCTAGTTATAAAAGCACCGCACATACTAATATATTGTTATACAAAGTATTCTACTAACTGTTTGATGATACTTTACATATGTGACCGTGTTAATTTTCCATTTCTAATATTGGTGGTTTTAACATTTTTCTAGTTTCATTATTCAATTTCATTTGAATTTTTTTCTATCTAAAATATTTTTACACTCCAAAAATCTGAAAACATTTATCCGTAAAGATATATGTGCTCTGATGTTCATTGCAGCTTTATGTATGGTGTCCAAAACATGGAAACAACCAAAGTGTCCTTCGATAGATGATTGGATAAAGAAATTGTGGTGCATATACACAATGGAATACTACTCTGCCATAAGAAAAGATGAAATAGTGCCATCTGTGACAACTTGGATGGATCTTGAGATTATTATGCTAAGCAAAATAAGTCAGTTAGAAAAAGTAAAAAACCATGTGACTTCACTGACATGGGGGACATAAAACTGAAAGCAACAAAGGAACAAGAAAAATAAAGAAACAAAAACTCATAGACACAGACAACAGTTTAGTGGTTACCAGAGGGTAAGGGAGGAGGGGGTGGTAGATGAGGGTAAAAGGGATCAAATATATGGTGATGGAAGGAGAACTGACTCTGGGTGGTGAACATACAATGTGATATATAGATGATGTATTACAGAATTGTGCACTTGAAACCTATGTAATTTTATTAACCACTGTCTCCCTGATACATTTTAATTTTTTAAAAATCTATATTTAAAATCAAAATTCTCTTCAAAAATTGACATTTGTCACAAATCATTCAACTTTTTCAGTTTTTATGACTTTTTGTTGTAAAGGTGAGGTTTATTTAAAAAGTCCTCTTGTAAACCAATCAGACATGAATAAGCTTTTACAATAAACTCTCAAACAAATCCTTTTATATCTATCGTTTTGCTTAGGATCACAATAGCATTACTACGATAATATTAAGTTTTCTTTTTTATTCAAATAAACCATTTTCAAAATTAATGGTTATTAGCAAATTTTGATTTTTATTTCTCTGCTAAGGCAATATAGAAAGATGATACTTTAAAACTTTTTTTCAATTTCCTCTGAACTGTTTTATAGTAAAAAGTTATTTGGTACTAAGTACTTTTATGCTTAATCCTAAAAATAATCTTTAGTCCCAACTAAACTTGTACTCCAAGATTAAAAAAAAATGATATTTACATAATAAATATAATTTTAATCACTAAGTTCCTCCTCATCACTGAAATATATGCTTTTCTTTATCCTTGGGTGTCTTAAATTATCTAATGCTGAGGGAACCCATAAATAAAACTATATATACATATATATGTATATATATATATATACACATTTATTTATTTTTAAATTATTTCTTAGATTGTTTTTTCTCTTTTTTTTAATAAAGTTTATTGGGATGATAATTGTTAGCAAAGTTATGTAGATTTAAGGTATACAGCATCACTTATCATCAGAGAAATACAAATAAAAACCACGATGAGATATCACCTCACACCAGTTAGAATGACTATCATCAACAAGACAAATAATCACAAGTGATGGAGAGGCTGTGGAAAAAAAGGAACCCTCATACACTGCTGGTGGAAATGCAGATTGCTACAGCTGCTATGGAAGGCAGTGTGGAGATTCTTCAAAAAACATTTCTTAGATTTTAAAATTTATTTTGCTCTTTATAATTTTTACTTTGTTATTTATACTTGTGTTACCTCCTTGCTATAGACTAGTATTTATTTTATTATTCAGTGCTTTTGTGATTATTTTGTTTAATTTTATTTTTTATTTAATAATAATGTGTTATGACTAAGACCCTTTCCTCTGAGTAGTGATCTGTTATCATTTTGTTTGCTTTTTGGATATATAAGCTCTTGACAGATGCAAGAATGGTTGCATTGTTTTAGGGAGATGATGTAACATTTTATTATTAATTAATTGTATTGTCAACAGATGCTATGGTCATAATTGGGAATGCTATTGGTGGACACCATAACTATCTGCACTTTAACTGAAGGGAATTTTATCACCCAAATCACATTTCTTCTCTGGAAACCCACATCCAGCGTCTATCGTTGGAGTACAAAAGGATGGCCATATTGGCACAATAAGGACAGCTCTGAAAAGTAAGGCATTCTATCTCCAGAACTCCTTTTAAAGGAGTCTGAGGCTAATCTTGGGTTTGCAATGCCCATTAAATTTTTCCTCTTCCCACTCCTGCTTCCTTCCCTGAATCACACATGTCTATCCCAAGAAAATTCTGCACAATAAAAATAGCAACATGTATGCTGAAATCCATCTAAAAATTAATTTCCAAGTGACCCAATCTGTGATAGTTGCTATCAGAAGCAATCTAAGAAGGAAAGTCATTATATGGGATTCTTGGCATTCTGACTAACAGTAAGGGCCCCATCCACAGTAGCAGGTACAGTATACACAGCTTCTAGATAAGAGATAGTACCACAACTGAAATTTGCACTGGTAGTATTTATAATAATATGCACTGATGGAAAAGTTCATTAATTTGTGTGATAAATCATGTATTTGAGAAAAATGGAAGACAAAACAAATATAAAAATAAGTAATTGATGACTATTGCAAAGATCAGCTGAGCTTTGGAAAAATGTAATGGAAATCTAAGAGAGATGAATTGCTAACTTAAAGCTAAGTGTACAAGCAGATAACTCCTGGGTAGTTTACAATTATGCTTTCATTTCTTGCAGTAAAAGGGCAAAGAAAGACAAGGATCAAACCCAGGAGTTAATCAACAGAATAGTCAAGCTCCAAGAAGCAGAAAATGCCCAATCAGGGAAGGTCTTCTCTGCCATGTTCAGGACTTTGTTACAAAAAATAAAAAAATAATTAAAAAAATGATACTGATGTATACAAGCAATATGGAGATGGGTATCTGGTTGAGGTTCCCAAAACTGTGAATCATCAGATTTTCCTGAGCCCACTGAGCCTTCAAAATAGTCTAATCCTCCTTAGTAAGAACTAGCATTTCCTCCTTCTTTGAATCAGATACAGAGGTTTCTTTTCCATGTCCCTCTGCCTCCAGATTCTTCCCGTATGCCCTTTCCTGGGGGGAAAAAAGTGTTTAAGACTAAGATTAAGAGAAAATGTAACCTAGCCAGGGATGTGCAGGGCATGATAAGGAAAAAGGGCTAAATACCCTAAGGAGCTGTGAGATCTAGCTGGCATATACCAGCAGGAGCCAGGAAATACATTTAAGTTTGATCAGGTTGACCAGGTACTAGGATGGATAGTTTATTAAACAGGGAGAACTCTTCTAAGACAAATGATGTAAAATCTGAAGGGGCTCCAGGAGGGATTGTGCAAACTTGCTGCTAAGATAATTCCCAGGTGCATTGAAAAAGAAACACACAATACTAGACATTGTTGATATATCAGAATTTTTGTGACAGTGAAAGAAGGATTTTAAATGCTTAGAGAAATGGACATGCTAGAGTAGATACATTATGTAAAGCTGGAACATGCAACAAATGATCATGTTCATGAGAAGGATCAGAAGATACATAATTTTCCAAGACAGGGAAAATGCATAGGTGATAATGCATGATTGCTCTCCTCTGTAAACAAGGGATGATGAAATTATTGAAGCTAAACTCAATGAGAGGTGTCAGAGTACTGGATTTACCACACTTACAAGTAAATACACTTGTCTGAAACAGTTTCACGAATACTAACAGAGGACAAAATTCTCCTGGATCAGAGACAAACTTATAATTACAAAAATAAAAATAAAAATAAAGCAGTAACCAGTAACACTGAAGTTATTGGCAAGAAGAATGAAGGTAGCTTTTTGTCTGAAGGGAAATATGACCTCACTTCTCAGAGCTTCCAGCTGCATTAACGATCCAGAGAAATGGCCAAGATTAACAAGGAGCCAGGGTCTTGCTACCTTGGCATACATAATAATATGCGTAGGAATGCAAGGGGCCATCCTGAGCTGTCTCTAAGTAGTCAGTGGAGATGGCAGGGCTCCCTAACAACAGCAGCCAGGTGATGAAATGACCTTAATAAGTGGGAAATGGTGAGGTCAGACCATCAGGCTTGGGCCTGATCCTCAGGGGTTTATAGACAATTAAAAATGAGCCAAGATGCAGTAGCCGTATCTCTCTTAGGTCTTTCCTGTTTTTACTAAATGATCCCACACCAGAATAACAAACTGTTATAACCCTGGAATTTGAAAAGAAGAATTATTGAGGGACCTTGTGATTTACAGAATGACTCTGCAGTGTTTCCCTGATTTTCTTGTTGTCTTCCATGTATCTTGAACAAGCCATTTCAAAAGCCTGCGAGCCAGAAACTACAACAGACGGACAAATACAAGCTCCACCAAAAGCCTTACTCTCTAGCTAAAGGACTGGCAAAAGGGTGGCTTAAAGAACAGAAAATCTTTCTGAAAATACCTGCTATAGTTTAGCCAAACCAGAATAGAAAACCATCCTCCCCGATCCCCATAGTTTCAGCAGGGAAGAGTGCATTTCTGATCTTCCATCTCCATCCTCGTGGATGAATCAGATGTTAGAATTTTTTGACAATGGTTTTAAAGCAGACATCACAAAATTCCTTTACCAAGATATTGTTAATTCTCTTCAACAAAATGAAGAAGAGGGAACCTTGGCAAAAACATAAAAGTTATAGAAAATGATCCAAATGCATATTATAGAATCAAAAAATGCAATGACATTCAGAACAGAAAAACTTGATGGGCTTAGTAGTATACTGGAAATGACAGAGGATAGGATCTGTGAAATCAATAAATTTGAGGTCAGGTCAACTGAATGTACCCCATCAGAGCAGAGAGAAAATAGAATTAATAAACAAAAATAAACAAGGACCTGAGCAACAGTAACAAAAGAGTTGGCATTCCTAATATCGGGCTCCCATATGGGATGGGGAAAGGATGTAGGGCTGCTATTCAAATAAATAGTAGCTTAAAGTCCCCAAATTTGGTGAAATACATAAGTCTACAGAGTTAAGAATCTGAATCTCAAATAAGATAAATCCCCAAAAAACTCATGCCAAGACACAACATAAATGTCTAAAAGCTAATGACAAAAAAGTAATCTTGGAAGAAGTCAGAGAGAAGTGCCACAATATTAATAGCGGAAAGCTGTTCAAACACAGTGGGTTTCTTATATAAAATCATACAGATCAGAAGGAAATATAATCACATGCCTAAAGTGCTGAAACAAAAAAAGGAACCATTAACTGTGAGTTCTATCTCTGGTAAAGCTATCCTTCAGGAATAAAATAAAAAATTTTCAGATGAAGAATAACTAAGAAAATTTGATAATGGCAATCCCATCCTTTCTATAAACAGAAACAAAAGGAAAATACAAGACTTGGAGTTCCTTCCAGCAAAGGAAGAATAACATTGGTATCAGAAAAATAAAGTGAATATAATAGATTACCCTTCTGAGTTTCTTAAATTATATTTGATGGTTGAAGTAAAAATCATAACATCTGCTGTATAAAATTTATGCCGAAGGAAATCTCCAAATAATATTCCTACTAATTGGCAGGGTAAAGGAACCTAAATAGAAGTAAGACTGTGGCATTTACTTTAATTGGAAAAACATCAGTACCAGTAGACTGCTGTAAATTCCTTATGTACCTCTTATATTGTAATATCTAGAGCAACCATGAAGAAAAGTATATAAAGCAGCATAATAAAAATGCTATAAATAAATCAAGGAGGAAACCTAAATAAATTTCAAGTGACTCACATATCTTAGACTGTTAGGGATAATATAACATATTACCATATCCTGCGTGGCTTAAACAGCAGTCATTTATTTCTCACAATTCTGGAGGTTTGCAAGTCCAAGATCAAGGTGCCCCAGGCAGATTTGTTTCTAGGTGAGGACCTTCTTTCTGACTGTAGACAGCTGTTTTCTCACTGTTTTTCACATGGCAGAGAACAGAAAGAACTCTGGTTTCCTATTGCTGCGTGCTTGGCTCTTCCAGCAATGGGCTCTCATGCTGATACCCTGATATAACATCATCCCTCAAAGAAACCATACTTGATTTCAGAACACTTTTTCAAGCTGAGCCAGTGATTCAATCTTAGTGGCAGTAGACAATACAGGAATGAGTTTTCCTTTCCTGCCCACAGGACCTCAGCCAGTACAACTATCTATATCATCACTGAGTATTTACCTAACATGGGGGTCACCCTTACTATTATACTTGCTTAACATTCTCACTTTATTCAAAATGCTTGGAGTGGCCCCATGACCTTGGGATCCAAAACACTATACAGAAGTTATTGGCCTGATAGACTGTGCATAGAGGGTATACCAGCTTAGAGGTGACATGTTAGTAAATTGGAGCACAAACTTTCAGGACAGATTGAATGCTGTTGTAATATACTTATACATATACAGATGCAGATGCATTTACACACACCCCTTTATATAGTGTTATTTCTCCAGTAGGAACCATGCCGTCCAAGAACCAAGAAATTATAAATGATTAGCTTTCATTATCAACACTCCCAGTATGCTTTCACTGACCAAAACTCTAGGATCTGCAAATTTAGCAGTTTAAAACTCTAGGATCTGCATAAAGAAATCTAGTGGATCACAAGCTGCGATTGCCACTTGGACATATCACATTTCTTGTGTTAAAGGAGCAGAAGGCAAGAAGAGAAGTCACCATCCAGGCAGGGAAATTAATTCTGATCATCAGGCAGAAATAAAGCTGCAGTCACACAGTGGAATGGATGAGAAGGATATTACATCCCGGGTAATTCTCTTGAACAGCTCTTGTATTTCCCTTGCCCACGTTTAACAGCAAATGCAGTCAAGTGTACCAACTGCAGCCTGAGAAAGGTATAGTCAGGAGCCCAGATCCATCAGAAATGAAGGCTTCGGTTACCTCTAGAGCCAATCCACTCACAAGAGCTGTTGTCCTAACTGAAATGGAGGAGACAGGAGATGTGTTTCAGCTTTGGTCCTGAGGCCAGCTGTAAGATTTGGATTAGTAGTCCAGGGCATTATCATTCATTCCCTACATTTCTTCCTGAAAGAAAAGTTTATCAGAACGCTGGAGAAACTCACACTAAGGGTGATTGATCTGTGTTGAACACTTATGCAATGCTCAGATCTCCCTTCAGTGAAGGGCCAGTTGTACCAAATGCTAGTCATGCCCTAAGCAGACTGTCTTTAGCTGAAAGCCCTTCTGAGATTTTGTCAGCTGCCCAGTCTTTTCTCCCCCAAAGTCACACTTCTTCCCACAAAACCAAGATCCAATAATGATTGAGTGAGAGCATCAAGAATGGCCCTCTTAGCCTACTCAGGAGATCACTGAAGGGTTGTGATTGCTCCAGATCTCCTATCAGGTCAGTCAAGACTGTTGCTGGGATCCATCACAGCTCAGCTTGTGCATCTGCCCACTCTCGCTTCTTTTCTCTCCCTTCCACAGGTATTGCTTGCAGGTTACACACAAACAATGCAGACTGTATGGTAAACGACATGTTAACATTGCTTCCCAAGGAACATTTTACATCAGGTGTTGACCTGGATCGTGAACCACAAAGGGAGCTGCCCTGTAAGACCTGGGATCATGTAGGGCAGAGATAGCTGAGAGCAGCTAGAATCCTGAAAGATGCATCCTGGTTTCTCCCCACTCCTAGTTCTTCTCTAGGAACTCAATTCCCAGAATGTGGCCAGAAGCCAATTGGTGAAGTAGCCTGAGAAATGATTTGCCTTAAGATTCAGAGCAGAGCAGGGAAATAAAAAGCTATTTATATGAATGCAAACAAGAAAACAACTGGTAAAATCAATAGGGGATATGCCAGATTCTCAATGTATAGAACATAAAATGTTTGCCATTTTAGGTATAGAATTAATATTTTTAAAAAACTATTTTGAAATGTCAATCCCCATTTCAAAAAATATGTTTCTTATGTCTTTGTATTTTCTGTGGGATGATATGGTACTTAGTGAAATGAGTCATTTCCCATATTTTAAAAAGTTTACTATCTATATCTCCCTATTTACTTAACCACCTCTGGTATATTTTAATATTTGGAGAAATCACATTGTACAACGACTGCTGACAATGCAGATAGCCTCTATATGAGCAAGCAGAGATTGGCTCCCACCATCCAATTAATGCAGGAAGTTAATACTAGAGTTAGGATCATAGAAAAAATAAGAATGATCAACTGCATGCATAAAGACACAGTAAAATCACCTAGGTAACATATGTTTAAGATGTAAGAAAATGGTATACCTAGACCCACATTAAATTAAAAATATTTATTCTTTTCAAGATTCCAAACATAAAAAGAGTAGAAGAATAACATAGCCAGGCTGTCAGCTGAAATTTCTACTATGGCATTGCATATATTCATGGACAGGTTTTTTTTTTGTTTTCTTTCTTTTGTTTTGTTGGTTTATTTATTTCAGGTATATATCATTTATAGCTAAATTTAGTAGAGTATGTTTACTGAATTTCCTTAAATCTAATAAGAAAAACCTAATTGATATATTTTAAACTTGTTCAGCACTTCTCAATAGAACAATCATTTCATCTATTAATGAAAGCAGCTTTAATTTATTTGATGGGATATTTTGTAACTGTAAATATAATAATTTAAGCTTATAGGGCACAGTGGAAAATTTTATTTACATAATGTTAATTTTAAATAGTTACACGTTGAAACACATGCTTTAATTAAAACTAAATAATCAAAATTGTAATGAGCAATTACAAACAATATTTTGCATGAATACATTTACAATGAAAATATTTATGTAAGTAACAGAAATATGTCTTAAATATTTCTCTGACTGAATTTATAATTAATTATTAAAAATTCCCCTTAATGTAGTTTCAGTGTAAAATAAGTACACCGCAAATGTTCACATTTTTGATTAGTTGAAATATAATGATATACTTTTTAAGATTTTAACTCAAAATTTTTTATGAAATAAAGCAAATGTTCCAAAGAGATTTAAACTTTTAAGGTAAGCTGGTTGATTATCCAGAGGAAAGGATCTATATCTTGAGTATATGTGACTAATGGTTAAATTTTCACCTCATAAATCTGTAGGTGAAATTTAGTCATTTACTAAAACTCTGATTTATAGCATATATGGATTTTTCTTTGAAGCCAGGAAGTCAGAATTATGTAAGGGGCAAGCAGCTACAATTAAAGTACGTTGACCTTCATATATGAAGTGAACCTTCTGACATTCAATGAATTGAATAGGAACATTGAATTATTTTTTCTGCAAATGAGATGGTTGAGCTTGAAATTATCTACAGAGTTTCTAGTTCTCTGAACTAGCTGTGGTTTTTCTTCTCTCAATGTCTCCATTGGGTATTGTCATTAATATTTAAAATTATAGTTATTGAATTTATACATAAAAACATTGTATATGTACAAAAATATTAAATATTTTTAAAATATTAATAGGTTTTTTGGGGTTTTTTTTAGCTGAGCCATCCTGCCACCTGTTGGCAGCTCAGCGGCAGCTCAGCTCCGGCTGTGAATTGAACCAGCAACCCTGTTGCTTAGAGCTCGCACTCTTGAGCGAGCTCTTAGGCAACTGACTCACTCGGCCAGCCCCTAAATATTAATAGATTTTAATAAATATCAATACACCAATGACCAAATACATTTGAAAAATTATTTGTTGTAAAAGTATAAATAGGTTAATGTGGATATTTCAAAAATTATTTCATAATAACTTTGAGTATTCAAAAAAAATATTTGATTTCCCCAAAGGAATTTAAACATACAATACTTATTTTCCAAGGGCATCTGTTTTCCATGGGATCACGTTTTTGGGAAATTCTGATTTATGTAAGCCTAATTGGTTCATAAAAATATAACCTGAAATTTCAGCCATACTTTCAATTATGAGATTTTAAAGGTTTGAGAGGAGTAATCAATCAATTTAAAATTATACATGAAATGCTTTTGTTTTTGAACACTAGCAAATATATTTTAGGCACTAAAAATATCATTTAATATTATCATTTATTTTGAAAAAACAAAGTTAAGTTAAAAATGTGCCAATGCCAGAATGCATTTTCTAATCAACACTGTGTTTTATACCACAAATGCCTTTATTATTTTTGGAAAAAAATATAATATTTTATTGGTTTTTCTTAAATTTTTTAACACTACCTTATGAACAGTGTTAGAAATCAATAGATATATACAATTATCAAGTGCAATTTCTGTTTTTAAAAATTAGAACAAAAAGATCTGTGCAATAAGGATTTTAACAGAAATAACAAGCTACCGATATAGTTTCTTTGGGTGGTGGCTACAGTTTAACTTGATATTGGTGTATAATATTAATTTAATCATAATCATTAATTCAATGAGGATTAGCCCCAGCAGGCAATGTGAGGCACCTGCTATGTTTCTATTTTCATTTATTTTTGTAAAAGCTTTATTCTCTTTTCCAATTCTTATTGCTCTCCCTCAATAGAGCTTTACATAAAATTTGTGTTTTTTATAGACATTTAATTATATTTTACACAAAAGACATTATGCTATAAATCTTCTCTCCCAGCCAGCCATTTATAAGAATTATCTATGTAGTTCTATCTAATTTGTCATTTTCAATTATTGAATAGTTTTTCACAAGGTATAACAACCACATTTTACTCTTTCTAGTGATAGGTATCCAGGATACTCAACTACCCACAACCAAAAGCCATAATAATGTGAATATACCTACTGATGAAATGCTTAAGAATGTCACTAGGAAGTAAGTCCAGAAGTAGGTCCCAATTTCTAAAGCACATTCATTTCTAATTTGACAAAGTGATGTCAGACAATTATTAATTTAGTGTACACGTCCTTCAATGAAGGTTTCTAATATCCCTATATTCTTGCCAACACTCATTATACAGATTTCTAATGTTTGTCATTCTGTTGAGTATAAATGGGTTTAATTAATATTTACATTTACAGTCTTATTACTTATTTACTTTCAGTGTCAGTTTGAACATCTCTGTCAGGAATTAGACTTTTCTGTCTATAATCTTCTTGTTTTCAGCCAAATTTTTCTAACAGGCTCTTATATTTCTATCAGGTTATCTGGGTACAGGCTCTAAGTTTTTCCAAACATATTAATTCTGTCTATGGTGTTCTTTGTTAATCAGAACATTATAATTTTCTCTTAATCAGTTCTAGCATTCTTTATTTTCTTTCTGGGAATTGTATATGAATTCAAACTTCTCCATCTTATTTCCTCTATTGATATTTTGTAGAACAGTCTTCAGTTTGAGATTATGTAATATTTTATCATCTTATTCAATATGGCGGGTATACCACGGAAATAACATTGTGATCCTCTTAGTCTATCACATCAAGAAGATGATATTGATGTGTCCCATTACTGCTTACTTTGATGACCTGGATAAGATGGCGACAATCTGGTTTCTCCATGTAAGGTTATTAATTTCTTCTTTTGAATTAATAATTACATGGTGGGAATATACGCTGAGGCTATTTAAATATACTCTTTTTCCTATTACTATCATAGAACCAGGAATCATCAAAATTATACAAAACTGTTTAACATGAAAGCTAGGTAATATATACAATAAAAAAATGAAACAAATGAA
>NW_017732004.1:594599-596978 GCF_001890085.2 Hipposideros armiger | reverse complement strand
CAATAGATGGGGGGAGGGGGGTTGTTACTTTGTGAGGGTGAAAAGGGTAACTATTGCATTGTTCTGTACACCTGAAACTAACAATAAAAAAATAAATTTAAAAAAATGAACCTAAAAAACAGATAATTATGGAGACTAAAAAGACAAATGTGGTCAAAGATATCAATTGACAGTCATCCCTATTTTTCAGTGTTTTATCAATCTTTGTTCTCCATACTTCCCCTACCACATTAAATTAATCAGCTGCATTCAATGCTTCAGGATCATTTATTAATAACAGGATGATATTAAAGGAGAAATCAGAGAGAACAAAAAAGTAAAATTCCAAAGTCTATATTCTAAAATCTACATTTTAAAGCTAACAATTTTGATGCATTAAGAATTATTTTGCAATTTAAAATGCTATACTCAGAAACAATAAACACATAATGGTTTGCCATAAAATAGACTGGAAGCATAATAAATAAAACAACAGACCATCTTGAAAATTGTTTACATTTTTCTGGTGAAGGCAATAATTTAAGAGCAGAGATGAATCCTATAGAGTAATGCATTATTCTGACTGAAATCTCAGTTGAAGATTTAAGTAGAGTGATAAAATTCCCCCAAAATGTGGGAATTCCAGAGCAAATCAGATCGCACCTTGCTTACGGGGTGAAGCTGAATATGTGACAAGCCTCACAGGACAATACTGCATTTAAAAGCATGGTGTGATGAAATTAACTCAAAATGGATCAAAGGCCTAAACATAAGACCTGAAACAATAAATTGCATAGAAGAAAGCATAGGCACTAAATTTATGGACCTTGGGTTCAGAGAGGATTTTATGAATTTGACCTCAAAGGCAAGCGAAGTAAAAGCAAAAATAAATGAATGGAATCATATGAAACTAAAAAGCTTCTGCACAGCAAAAGAAACCATCAACAAAACAAATAGGGAACCAACTGAATGAGACAAGATATTTGCAAACACTTCTGAGAAGCAGCTAATATCCAAAATATATAAAGAACTCATACAACTCAACAACAAAAGACAAACAATCCAATAAAAAGATGGGCATAGGACTGGAACAGACACTTCTAAGAGACTCACAAACGGCCAACAGATATATTAAAAAATACTCAAATTCACTTATTATTAGAAAAATTCAAATCAGAATCACAGTGAGATTCCACCTCATACCTGTTAGAATGGCTATCATCAACAAGACAAGTGATAACAAGTACTAGAGGGGCTATGGAGAAAAATGTACCATCATACACTGCTGGTGGAAATATAAATTGGTACAACCACTATGAAAAACAGTATGGTGGTTCCTCATAAAATTAAGAATAGAATTACCATATGACCCAGCAATACCCTCAACAATCTGAAAACATTTATCTATAAAGATATGTGTACCCCTATGTTCATTGCAGCATTACTCACGGTGGCCAAGACATGGGAACAGCCAAAGTGTCCTTTGATAGATGATTGGATAAAGAAGATGAGGTACATATATGCAATGGTCTATTACTCAGCCATAAGAAAAGATCAAATACTGCCATTTGTGACAACATGGGTGGATTTTGAAATTATCATGCTAAGTGAAATACGTCAGACAGAAAAAGTCGAGGACCATATGATTTCACTCATATGTGAGATATAAAACTGAAAACAACAAATGAAGAGGACAAACAAAAAAGAAACAAAAACTCATAGACACAGAAAACAGCTTAGTGATTACCAGAGGGTAAGGGGGGAGGGGGTGGTAGATGAGGATAAAAGGGATCAAATATATGGTGATGGAAGGAGAGCTGACTCTGCAATTTATAGATGATATATTATGGAAATGTACACTTGAAACCTATATAATTTAACCAATGTTACCCCGATAAATTTAATAATTTTTTTAAAGCATGGTGTGATGACTTCAAGTATAAATAGTGACATTCTGTGTTTATGTTTCAAGGTCCAGAGCAATCTTGGTGACTTCCACACATAAAGGATGTGTTCTGTGGTAATCAGAGGGTAGAACAATAACAGTCCTACTGAGTTTACATACAGAGGTACACAATAAACTCATTCTAAAAAACAATCTTTTAGTGAAGGACAAAAAGGCTCATGTTGGAAAGGAAGTGAGGAAGTGCAAAAAAACCCCACAGTGGATAATGTTTATAGCTCAACAGAAGCTATTTAGGAGAGGTAGATGAGCAATAAACTGACAGAGGCTTTGCCTTTTTTCCGGGATGAAAATGAAGCCACCTACTACCACACTTTCCCCCAGTGTGGAATTAGATCAGTCTTTGGGAAGACACAAAAGTGAGCAGTCAAAAAAACAATAGTAAAAATGCTGAATCTAAAAAAAAAAAAAAAAAAAATAGTAAAAATGCTGAATCT
>NW_017732004.1:588091-594099 GCF_001890085.2 Hipposideros armiger | reverse complement strand
AAAAAAATAAAAAGAAATAGAAATAAAAATATCCAATTATCGTGTGCCTTCTCAGTGTCATGCTAGGCATGTGTAGCAACACAGTCTCCATCCCAGCTCAAGATTTTTCT
Organism: Hipposideros armiger; assembly: GCF_001890085.2. Taxonomy (NCBI): domain Eukaryota; kingdom Metazoa; phylum Chordata; class Mammalia; order Chiroptera; family Hipposideridae; genus Hipposideros; species Hipposideros armiger. Next base: position 593,989 of record NW_017732004.1, on the reverse strand, counting down.
GGTTGAGGAGTGTAAATTTTAAAAAAGAAATTCTTAATCTACTATTGATTAGGATATTTTACATTTCTGTAATTTTACCAGGTAGCAAGTTAAAAAAAATGCAGATTCAAATGAACCACGTATGATAGAGTTGCAATTAAACTGTTTATAAGAAAATCACAACATTTAAAGTTTTATTGCCCCATAGAACTTTAATTTTATAACTAAATTAGTAACCTTATTAAAGCATTATTTCAACAACTATAAATACTTTACACACAAGCATTATTTCTTTCAACAACTATAAATACTTTACACTCTTACTTTCTTTTGGAATCAGCCTTGTTATCATGCTAGTGTTTCTGTTAATGAGTTAATTAAATGTTTCTCTCTCTCTCTCTCTCTCTCTCTCTCTCTCTCTCTCTCTCTCTCTTCCTCTCTCCCTCTCTTGCTCTTTTACTAGCTTGCTCTCTTGTTATATTTTCAGTAATTTGAAAATCTGTGAAAATGGCAGGACTCCAAAGAGTGTATTGAAAGGCAAAACATAGCAATTCTGCATATTTATCCTTAACAATAATTGAAAAGCAGAAGAAACTGCCCCAGCAAGTGTTTTGTACTAGGGGTAAAATGTTGCAGAAGCTGAGATGCAAGAAACAAATGGAACTCAGCATTTTTATCGAGTGTCAGCTATATCTATTCATAAATAATTCCACATGGGAGGACTGAGTGTCCTCTTCCCACAATGCTCACTGAAGTTAATTTAAGGGAGGACTTAATTTCCATTAAAATAGTTGCACTTAATTTGATTTTGTTACACATATGTCCACACACAATGTCCCATGCTCATAGATACACACTGCAACACACCACCAAATTGAAATTAACGTTAGGACAAGTGCATGTCTGCCGAAGCCTTCTCATTATACTCCCATCACAAAACTCTTGTTTTAGTTATTGATCAAACAAAAATTGAAATTATATTTAGTACAATTTAAACATCAGCAGGCAGAGTAACAGCTATGAACTAACACAGTGCACTCATGACTATAAAAATAAAATATTCTACAAATGAAGGTTAGTTATCTGCTTAACAAAAGCATGACGAATGAAGACTTACTAATCTCTAGTACATATGCTAGATAAATGTGGAATACTGTAAGCACAGCACAGTGTCAAATACATAGTAGGTATTCCACCTTATAAAAAATAAAAAAAGAAATAACTGATGTCAGGTATGTTTGTATATCTTTCTCTGGTTGTCCTTATGATAGGGGTGATATTAATTGAAATGAAATATAGCCTTCTTAAATTCTGTCACATTACTGATCCATGATAATTTGGGTGAAGACATCCAAGAATAGAGAAGTGAAAACTAGCTACCTTTTTAAACAATTGCATAGTGTGAATTTAATCTTTAATATACAGGGCTTTCAGTTCTGGAGGAGGTAAAGAGTACTTAAGTCTATTTTATGCACATGGAAAAAAAAAGATTTGTGCATGCATAGCACTTAATGAATCACTTATTTAAGAAATTATAAAAAAGGTGCCGGCCAAGTGGCGCGATGGTTAAGAACTGGCTTGGGATGCCAGAGGGCCCCGGTTCGGATCCCACATATGAGGGCCAGTGACACTGCCCTCCACAGCTAAGATGCTGAACAACAGCTCAACCTGGAGCTGGGCTGCCGTGAGTCGCCGGCGACGGCGTAGGCTGCAGTCCCTGTGGCAGTGGGTTGCCATGGGCTACCCTGTGTAGCCAGCAGCCAGCGTGAGCGGCCAGCAGCCGCAGTGAGCGGCCGTCCAGAAGCCGGCTACTGATCTGCCTCATCCAGGAGGAGTGAAATTATGGTGCCAACTTGGGCCAGTGGGGTGACGTCCTCCATGGCTGGACTTGGGAGCAGGGGGACAGCAGCTTGCTTGTTCCCCTTCCCCCAATTCCCCAATTAAAAAAAAATCTAAAAAAAAAAGAAATTATAAAAAAGGATTTCTTTAATAAAGATTAATGCTCAATCACATTACGTTAACAGGTTTTTATGTAACCTGACACTAACAATCTCCAATGGGAGGTAAATCAGAAGAAGGTTAAACATTCCAATTCTCATTTCTGGACATACTGGTACATAATATGTGCACTAACAAATACATATGGCTGAGAAAAACAAGCTACAAGACATGGGTGTCAAGATTAAGAAAACCACATGCAGCTAAGTCAATAGGAAAACCACAGAAAATATTATTGGTGTGTGACTAACATAAGAAACACTGAAATGTACAAACACCCAGAGGCTAGAGTGTGGTGGTAGATGCTACACAAAGGGAAGAATACCTACTTTATAATATGTGGACATCTTGCGAAGCAGAAAACAGGCAGTAGAATAGCTAGTGGTGAGAGATGCTATTTTATCCCCACTTCAGGCAGCAAACAACTAAGGTTAGGTTCCCTTTAAATCAAGGTGAATTAAGTAGCTACTTCTCTAGGCAGGCATTAGGGCACTTCACTGGGCCCTTGAGAATCACAGAGCAAACTGTGAATTAGAGGATAATATAGAAAAGTCACTTAATCCTTCTGCATATTTTGATAATGATTAAAGTGGCAATGGCTGCATATTGTTCACTTCACCATAATGCTGAGGAAATTTTTAGTGGGAGATTAAAAAAGGAAAAAAAAACCTGAAGAGACGGAAAATGATCGAGAGAAAATGCATAACAACTTCCCCCACAAATCCTGCGTCTACTCTCACCGTTTTGAGTAAATGCTACAGTCATGTGAAATGGAAAGAGTGTCAGTATCTAGGGATGTAGTGTCAAACAGTAAGTCAGGATTTCATTGAGAGCATGACAGAGAAACCTACAGGTCAAGGACTTGAGGTTCTATTCTGCCTCTTCTAGGGCTAGCAAGGTTACAAGTAGAATTACCCTGTTTTACCATTGCTTGGGATAGTCTCCATTTCAAGGTCATATTCTAAAACAATTAATAATCATGCACACTTTAACTCATGCAAGTACCTCATTTGGAAGACACATTATAGGCCTTATAAAATATTAGTCCCTACTTACTATTGGACTTAAAGTGGATTATGTGTACAGAATGACTTGGAGGAAGTGGTGCAGTAAAGCAGCAGGTGGATGAATTGATGGATGTTCTGCACTGGCCAGTGTGTGTGTGTGTGTGTGTGTGTGTGTGTGTGTGTGTGTGTGTAAAGAAAGCAATATCCTCAGCATGGTAGTTTGATTTGGAGGCAGGGTGGAANGGCTGACTATAGCACCATATTTTTTTCTGGCACTACAAAAATTCTAGTATTTTCAAATTCAAACCTGTTTTGGGGGGATTTTATGAAGGTATATTTGTCAAAGTAGAAAGATAGAATATACTTTGTATTATAATCTGTTAACTTGATTTTTAACTTTAAGTATTTGGACATATGATATGTGGGCCACCATTTGTACTGAATCTCCTTGTAAGTGCTAAGCCTGAGCCTGTCTTTAGGCCTTTATTTAACTATATAAAGAAGGAAAGTGTAATAACATGTGAAAACATGATGCTTTTTTGAAGCAACAGAAGAACTTTGACTAAAATATTACATAATTTTCAAACAATGTTCTTCCTTTAAAATTATTTAGCAAATTAGTTACGTTTCAGAAGCATTTCAAAGAGCAAAACTGGTGTTACAGGAAAGGAAGATTTAAATAGATAAATGAGGTAATGGAAACTTTGGGCAAAATAGGGTTTGGTGACACAATATAATATTTTAGTGGAGACTTTGTAAGGGGTAGATATTGAGATAATGTTTTACTAGATTTCAGTATAAATATAATATTTCAGTTAGTTATTCAGAAATCAAACTGTACTCTTGAGCAAAACAAATCCAGGGCAAAAATCAGTTACTCATCTACCTACCCTTTAATTCATTATGAATTTCTTTTCTTTTTTTTTCTTTCTTTTTTTTTTTTGTTGTTAGCTGAGCCATCCTGCCACCTGTTGGCAGCTCAGTGGCTGCTCAGCTCGGGCCGGGACTGAACCACTGTTGCTCAGAGCTCACACTCTTGAGCAAGCTCTTAACCAACTGAGCCACTCGGCCAGCCCCATGAATTTCTTTAGCTACCAATTTTTTCTTAACATTTTCTACTGTTAATATTATTTAATATACAGAAAAGCAATGATTATATGGCCTTTTGAATATTCAATTATGCAATGTAGAATAGTACTTGCTAACCCACTGATTTCCTGACATTTCCTAAAGATGCTGAAGATGCTGAAGAATGTGGTTGTGTTTATAAGAAGTTTTGACTGTTAAGTAGCCTTTATAAAAAACTTAAGAATTACCTTCCTGTCTATAATATAATCTATAATTTTATCATCTGCCATAGATAAAAATAAATTGAGATCCAGGAAAAGAGAATAACAAAATGAAGAAACAAATATAACTTGAGACGCAAAAAAGAGCTTTAAAAAATCTGATCTTGTTAGAGTTTACAGACTTTTTGCATAAACAAATACAATAGTAACTTCTGTGAAAGAACAATAACAAGCAATGTGTTGCTAAATATTTTTTAAAGTATATTCTGTGTTTAAGAATTTCTGATGAACAGAAAAGATATACCTAAAGAATCAGTGTCTTATATATGATGAAAATTACAAAATATAAAAATATAAGAACCTATATGACCTACATTAATGATTTTTATTTTCAAAAAAACAAAAAGAAACAGTAAGAATGGAGAGCAGTCAAAAACAACAAATAAAATGTTACAATCAAAGTTACTGAAATCAACCTAAGAAAATTATATATTTTCAAAAGGAGAAACATTGTCAAACTGCCCAATAACTCTATTTTGGCATTTATAATGATATTCTGGAAAAATCAACGTTAAAAAGAAACAAAAAGTAATATTCTAAAGTTGTCATAGAAAAAAATATATATAAATGTGGTAAAGTTTAAGAAAAAATATTTTGAGCCTAGAATTCCATATCCAAAAGAACACCTTCCAATTCTAAGTAAATAGTAAAATAATTTCAAAGTGTGCAAGGACTCAGAAGTGTGATACACATGGAATATTGTATATAAGATATAATATTTATAATATATAATATTTATATACAGATATAATATATAAATTTTATATATATAGTTATTTATTTCTTGAGCATTATAAGTCTATTACAAAGAGAAAGGATTAAAAGACATATCAGTAAACCAATGTGAAGGAATTAAGATAAAAGACATATCAGTAGACCAATGTGAAGGGATTAAGATAAAAGACATATCAGTAAACCAATGTGAGGGGCTGCAAAAATAACAGTTCTATAACAATCTAGAAATTATTAGATCCAATAAAGTCATAAGGGGAAAGGTGATTCTATGTGTAAAATTCTAAAATAAAAATTTTGTAGGAAACATGTATATATGAATATTAAATTTATACTTCTACAAGAAACATAATTTAATTTGGCACTCCTGGAGAGGAAATAAAAAACAAACAAACTAAATTTTATAAGGAAGACATAATCATAATATGAGAAACAGAAAAAATATATTGTGATTTTGAAAATAATAATGACATGTAAGAACAGATAGTCCATTTTATCATTACACTTAACATATGCACTTTGAGCAGCATAAAGTTAGCACAGTAGAGTTGCATTTCTTTTTTAATGTCTTTATTCATTCTAGTGGGTTCTTAAGTCAATATTAAGAAATCAAAATGTAAGAGTAACCTACTATTCTATATGTTAGGTATTTATCCAAAAACTCCCAAGACATTAATCCAAAAAAAAATATGTACCCCTATGTTCATTGCGGCGTTATTCACAATAGCTAAGACTTGGAAACAACCGAAATGCCCATCAGTAGATGACTGGATTAAGAAACTTTGGTACATTTACACAATGGAGTATTATTCAGCTATAAAGAAAAAGGAAAT
>NW_017732004.1:551947-582274 GCF_001890085.2 Hipposideros armiger | reverse complement strand
CTATTATTTTATTTCTACAATAGCAATTAGATAACACATAAGTACACTTGGCACTTTTCTGAGCACTTTATTTGCATTATATCATTTAACCGGCATGTGAACCCTAGGTGACAGGTATTGTATGTTAGTAGGGTTATTTTATAAAAGAGAAAATTGGAGCAGAGAAATCTACATGCTTATACAAAGTCACATAGTAGTAGTTGAGTAGACACTATTTTAATGCAGGCTCTTTTAAGTTTCAACATGAACTTTCAAAACTAACTTCTTAAACATCCTTGCTTGATAAACATTTAGCAAAGATGGAAACATTCCACTATGTTGTCCAATATGATAGTCACTACTTACATTTAGTAATGAGCACTTGAAATGTGTATACATTGATTGAAGAATTTAATTTTAATTTTATTTCATTTATTTAATTTTAAATAGTTAAATGTGCTAGTGGTTACCAAATTTCACAGAGCACCTCTAGAAAAATGACATTAATAAGAAAATAATACATTTTGTGGGTTTAGTTATTTTTCTTCATGACATTTCCCATATTATTAACTAAAAAAAAAGAACAATAACCACATTGTTTATCTGTATGTCAACTAGTTATACTTATTTTAGGAACATAACATTATTTGTAGATTATGATAATAGACATATGAGAAACAGTTTTCTCTAAATTTCTTTAGTAAAAGCAACTTTGTTAAGCACAGTATGTATTGAAAATTTAAATACAATGACTGGATTCATATACTTTAGTTTCAAAAAGTTATGTTTCCAAAATCTACATAATTTTAAAGCCCATTTTACAAATTGCATAATTGTTTGTTCATTAAAACAATTTGCACTGTATGACAGCATTTCATTCTGCCTACCTTAATAAAACCACAAAGTTCAAACTCATGTATTTGCTATATGTACTTAAAATATCACTGATAATTAAAATAAAAAATCTCTATTCATTTGTAGCATAATGAATAATCATTTTGATTAGTGGCTTTTAAAACATTGTAAATATGTAAGGTTAGTATCTGTTTTTTTGAACTACCTGAAATGAGGTTTTATAAGTGAGGATATTTTATACAAATGGACAAGCTACAGAAAGATTTCATAGCCAGAGACATCTGAAAGGTATTGGCTATTTGCACAACTCTTATGTAGAGCTGTCACCAGTGTTGCTTTTATAATTGTAGTTTTGGTTACTGCTGATTTATTTATTTATTTATTTATTTATTTATTTATTTATTTATTTATTTATTTGTTTGTTTGTTTGTTTGTTTGTTCATTTATTTATTTATTTTGTGGTAGGAATTCTAAGATACAAATGTTTTGGAATCAAACATTTTAATCCTTTTTTAATTAATAAAAAGTTTGGTTTTTTGCACAACCAAAGGATAAAACAATTAAAAGTTAGTTTCTGTTAAAACATGTACTTCCCATTTCTATTCAAACTCTACACATATTCACCAGATAGTTCTAACATGGCTTTTCTACTGTTTGGGAAAAAAATATATGTATATATTTATGTATATAATATATGTATATATATATATATATATATATAAATAATCCCTTTTTAAATAAGTGAATGGCAGGATAAATACCATACTATCATTCAATATTTGTGTGGAATAATTTTTACGTTAATGATCAGGTAATATATGTTTCCTATTCTGTGAACTTTGTAATAAATAAAAATAAATGTTACTGTCATTTTTGAATTTTTGAATGCAAATATGAAAAAATGCATTGCTCCATTTTACATACTTAACACTGCAAACATGAATATTGGTAGAATGTTTAGAATAATATACCATAACTGTGGTACCATCATATAATAGATATTATACAGCAATAGAAATTAAATTACTGATGAACTCAACAAACTTTAAAATTTGATTACATCTGGGGGGAGGTGTTAATGGCATGTAGTGGGTAGAAGCAAAGCTACTAAGAATACAATGAATACGACAGACTCTATGACAAATATTATCCAGCCCAAATATTAGTAGTGCTAAGACTGACAACCACTGTTGTCATGGTGTAGATGTAAGAAAATCAATTATTAAACATCTAGAAATAACAGTTCTAAGAAACAAAAATCTTCCTTAGCTAGGGTGAGGCAACAGTATCCTAATAGGATCATAGGCATGAACAATAGAAGAAAAAACCCCAAAAAACTTGGACTTCAAAAAATAAAAAGTTTTGATCTTCAACATTCATTGTTAACAAAATAAAAACGGAGGTCCAAACACAGATTAGAGACAAGATTTTAAAAAAAATATCTGGCAAAGCACTTGCATCAAGAATATACGAGAATAAAGAACATGCACAACTCACAAATGAGGCAATCAACAATTAAAATAAAAGTAAAAAATTTCAAAAAATACCTGACCCAGAGATATATGCATGGAATGTGTACTAATGAAATATGCACAAAATAAGTATTAATTACAAAAAATCAATTAAAACACAAATGAAATATCACTATATGTCTGATAAAGTAAAATTAAAGATTGAATATACCAAGTGTTAGTGAGGATGTTCATGGGATATAACTGGGACTGTTAGCACGGCTGTTGGGAATTTAAATGGGTACAAACACTTTGGATAAGAATTTGGCAGTTTCTTGAGTGTTAAGAATATATCTACCACATCTATCCCAGTCCTAGGTTTATGACCAAAAGTAACCAAAACATATTTCCACACAGGGGCATAAACACATAGGTTCACAGTAGCTTGATTTGATAACCATAAACTGAAAACAGCCCAGATATCCAATGAGTTACTATATAAACATTTGTGCTATAACCTAACATGGAGTACCACTCATCATTCAAAGACACATAGCAACAAAAACACATTTCAAAATAATTGTACTGAGTAAAACAAGACAAAAATAGTGCATACTTATTATTCAATTATTAAACTAAAAATGTCTATTTTTATTAAAGTGAGAGAAATCAGGCCACTGGTTGTCAGAGTCTATTTTAGCTATGGATTTCTAGAAACTGAAAAATACAATTTGACAAACAGAAATACCTTTATAATATCTTTCCAATATGTCTCTTTAATTGTAATTAAATAAATACATATTATCAAGACTTTATAATCACTAAATTCTAGGGTACACACACATGTGTATGTGTGTATATATAAATGCAAATACATGCATGTACATATACACATATGTATAATTTCTTTCTGTTATAAATAGGCAATTATATTGCATCACTAAATTCTTGGGATATATATATATATATATTAAGTAAACTGACGAATGCAATATGCAGAAAATTAAAATGGTGTTCAAATAATTAAAATATTTTCTCTGAAAACATGGTATCAGCTTAATCCAGTATATATTAATGATACCTCTTAAAATCTAATTTATTCCTTATTATAAAGCAATGAGCTATGAAAGGGTTTCCACTAATAAATGTAATTTGGAAATGGGATGGACATAAATAATTTGATAGGTAAATAGTAAAAGTAATGAGACACAATTAGATGGCCAACTTTTAGAACTTATGGAATTATAAAGAAGGAAATAATAGATGTAAGAAATCAATTACACTGCTTTCTCTATCAGGTGTTCAATATCTTAGTTGTTTGAGAAAGACCAATATGTATAAATATTTTGAAAATGTAAATCATATACAAATATGAGTAATTATCATCAGTCCATTTTAAATATTCAGCCCTATCTCTAGTGAGATTGGGTGCTACAGCTCAAAAGCCTGAAGTTAAGTTTTTCCCCTGAGAACAATCTGTTGTCTAAAGAAAGGGATTAGTGATGTGTAGAATAAGTCCCACATGAACATTTTTAAATGAATAGTGGAAGAGGTTTGGGGGTACCCAATATCATTGTTGTTATCACTGGAATATTACTTGAAACGATGAGCAGTGGACAACTCTATTATTTTTGATACAGTGTTCAATACAGATACAACTGAGGAAGGAAGGCTTGGAAGAAGGAAATCAGGTGGAACCTTTATAGATGTACTTTACAAAAATAGATCCATTGTTATATGGGGTAACACGCTCAGTTATTATGGATAAACAGCCAATGTCATTGTGTGACTACACCGCTGTACAGCGATAGCTAATGATCTTTTAGTGTATGCAAAAGTGCATACCCTTCATTGTCCTTTAGAAGTTTTATAGCATGGTGCTACAGAAAGAAAAAGGTTCTTGGAGAAAATTCAAGTTCTTCTGGCTGCCAATTCTCAGTCCTAATGATTTACAAACCTGGTGTAGTTTCTGCATTCTAGTGCATGATAAGATTCTCTTACTTGCTGTCTTCTGGTGAGATGGAACAATATGACTAGTTTGGGCCTAGGAGCTGTTTGAAGAATGTATATGTGTAATTTCCTGCTGACTGGGGTATTTAATTGAGGTAGCAAGAGGGAAATTAGGGTGAAGAGTACACAGAAACTCTATACTTTTGGCAACTTTTCTAAATCTAAATTTCTGTAAATCTAAAATTATTCTATCACAAATTTTACTAATTTTAATGTAGCAAATCAAATCTAACAGTATATAGAAAGAAAATTCATCATGACCAACTAAGTTTATTACAAAATTATAGAGTTGTTTTATTATTTGAACATTAATAAATAAAACTTTAGTTACTATACTGGAAATGTATGATAATCTTATTTAATAATCTAATCTTAATTAATGCAGAAACAAATGAAAAAATTCAAAAATCCATCATTGCTAAAAACTCTTAGCAACTTAGGAGTAAAGGGAAATGTCCTCTATTTCATAAAAGGCATCTACATAAAAACTTACAGCTAATATCATCCTTAATGTTGAAAGACTGAATGCTTTTCCACTCAGATGAAGAACAAACCAAAGATGTTGATTCTCACATTTCTGTAGTGGTTAAAGCCAGTGTGATAAGACAAGATAATAAATAAATGCAGGTCATCAGGAAAATGTTAAAGTTTTTTTTTTCTTTTTCTTTCCTATACAGAAATACAAAGCCTACAGAAAAGCTATTTGAATTTGTGAATTTAACAAATGCGGCAGACAGAAATATTTTTGTATTGTTTGTTTTGTCAGCCAAACCCAGTCTCCTTTCATTTACACATTTTCTTATTTACAAAGTGGATCACAATTGCTATGCTATTGCTTTTCCTTGCCTATTCTTCTTTCCCAATGCCTGTGTCTTTTGTCTCTCAAACTCTCTTTCTCGCTGGGAGATTATATATATATATATCTTATTAATGTGCCTTATTTTGTGGCTTTAAAATTAAAATGAAGTTCAGCTAACAGAGACCAAACTCAAGTGAATGAACTAGTACGTTTTTGACCCTTTATTACAAACTATCTAAAAAATTTAAACTGAAGTTTTGTATAATCTTTTCTAATATTGTTCAAGTGACTTTTAAATTATAAAGCGATCTTTAATCTTTAAAAAACTTTGTTTCAACTTACTTTAAGATCAAATTTTTCCCATATATATATATAGATATATATAGATATAGATATATATAGAGATAGATAGATAGATAGATGTATATGATTTGAGAATTTTAATTACAGGGATTTAATATTAGTATACTTTTGAATAGTCTTTGCAATATTATGATTGCACATATATGAAAAAATTCATGTGTTGCTCAATTTCCAGAATTGTTAGATGGCAATACTTTCACAGTATTATATAAATGCCAGGTGATACCTTCCATGTTCAGGAGACAACTGAGCTTTTGTTTCATTTGGAGCCTGTTTTGTTATTTTAAAGTGAATATTTACTAAACGTATTAATTAATGTGAGTGCAATGTGGAGGTAGCACTTAATAGAAGCTTTATAGGCTCTCAGGAATATAATATGTAAAGAAACGTGGACAGGACAGTAATGGACTTAGCAATGTATTTATTACAAAAAAAGAGTAAAATGAGGAAAAGTCACAGATGTCAAAGTCTATAATACAGAAACTAATAAATGAAACAAAGTGTATGCTTTTAGGTAGTTTGTATCACTTATGAAGTTATTTCACCTATAGTGCTCTTATGTAGTATGTTCTATGTAGGTTGATTTTTAGTTGATAGAATTGGAGCATGCATTCTATGATTATATAGTATATAAGAAGTATTAAAATAATGCTTGAGCCTTAACAAGGTCAATAAAATAATAGTATGGTTAATTTAGATAATGTTAAGCAGTTTGTTATGATTAAATTTACCAAAAATTTCAATGTTTCAAAAAGCAATTTGTACAAAACACAATGAGTTATTTCTGCTTTTCAATACATTGTTGTTATACATTTAATTGGAGGATTCTCTTTAATCATAAAGAGCAATCTTTGTATTGATTCCTTGAACAGATTATAGGTAGGTTGTGAGCATTCTGGAGGTCATTATTTCTAAATTGCAAAGAATCAAGCAGTGATTATCAAAGTACAAGAGTGCTTGATAACACAATCAAGAATTTACATAATTCATTATGATCTCTTTATCCAGAAAGATGTAATGTGAGCATGCAGTAGGAAGATAAATTATAGAAAATTGTCTGCTTTCAGCTTCATACATATTTAAAAGAAAGATTATTTTTTTGATAAAATAGGCTCTGCATTTTCAAGGCTGTTATGTGCAAAGTTATTACGCTCCCATTGTTACAGGACTTAACGCTCACCTTGATTTTCATCTCAATGTCTATATATAAAAGCATCTTTATAAATATTATTTTTATAATGCATGAATATAATGTAATATAATATATTATATGCATATGCACATAATAGTTTTTTAAAGTTTAAAATAATCACTGGTCACTTTTGGAAACCAAAAAATTTTCATTTTTTTAAATTTTTTTTTTTTGGTCTTTCTCCTTTAATTACTATCACTCATTCTAAAATTCTTTAGAAATCTTCAGTGGAAAACCTAATGGTGATTTTATTAAAATGCTTCAAGTTCAAACCATGGTATATAAAAATGATGATTTGTATTTTAATTCCTGCTACAGTTTTAAAGACTTTTACTATTTTATGCTGGCTATATTTTCTCTATCTCAATTTTGAAATACAAAATAAAAATTAAATACATAACTTCAAAGATGATTAATACAATCCCATATTTTAATATAATTAATGTTTTATTAAAGGAAAATGACATTATTTCTTATGGGTACATATATTATATATGTATATATGCATGTGCATATATATATATATATATATATATATATATAGAGAGAGAGAGAGAGAGAGAGAGAGAGAGAGAGAGAGAGAAAGCAAAGGAGAAATACAAAAAAATGTGTACACATTTTAAGAAAGGAAAACTGTATTAAAATTATAACACTCAATATATACCAATAATAAAGATTAATACAATTCATGTGTATACTTTTTTTTGATTTAATACAATTCATGTGTATACGTTTTTTTGATATACACCTGGTATGTCAAATGTCAAAGAGTAAAAATAAATAAAACACTTTCCAGTTAGTTAATTGTATTATAGAGCCTTGGTTACTAAATAGTTTGTTATATTTATATTTGATATTTGATCTATTCTTTTACATATCTGATATCTCAATGGTTCATATACACTAACTTGTATATAAATCAGGCTGAACTAAAGAACTAAAATGATAACCACAATAACAATAATTCCATTTTTCTTAATCTTGTTTGTGAAATAGATTTAAACAAGGGGTTGTGTTCTATATGATGATTTTGAAAACTTCTAAACCACCCCCAAATCTTTCCCTAATATCAGCTCCTTCTTCTGTTTTACATCTTTTGGTAAAGTAACACAATATATGAACATTTTAATCAACCAGAAATTTGATGGATAGCCTCAGGTCATTTCATTTTCCTTGTTACCTTTAAGGATCAATCACGTCGCCCAATCTATCCTGATTACTGTGTATCTCTTTATCGAGGCTATGAAGTTCATCAACTATTACTACTTTTCTGAGTTCTCCATGCTGCTGCCATCTTCAAACCCTATGGCACTACAACTAGAGATGTATTTCTAAGGAAACAGTTTTACAGGACTCTTATGCTTGAATAGTTAAACAACCTTCCCTTGTTCTCAAAATGAGTTTTAATCTACTGAATGTAGCATCCAACAATTTTATGACCAGAATGACTTTTTTGTATTTTTCCACTTTATACTCGTCTGTTCTGTGATTTGTCTCTATGTTGTCAACTGTCTCCTATTCCACACACTTGCCCTTCTTCCTATAATATTTCTAACTTTATTTTACTTACATACTGGAAATTTCCTCGCAGTTAATAATATTGACTTCAAATCCTTTTATAATCTGTCAATCCTAAAATTTAGATAATAATAGTTAAAATTTCCATACACCTTCAGAGTTCCCTGTATACATTTCTATAGAGAAATCATATTTTGCAATGCTTGTTTTTCACATTTCTCTACAAATAGGCTCCAATATCCTTCAGGATATTAGGAGCCTCAGAGCCTGGTTTAAACAGGAGTTCATTACTTGTTTGTATAATGAGTGAACACGTCAAAGATAAATTAATGGATTAACTAATTATTCTCTTCCCTCCTTCTTTCCTGCAAAATTAAAGCTTAATGATAAAAATGGTTAAAATTTAGTGCTAGAATGAATGTTTCCAAAGTGAAACTTATATTCCTTCTCTGATTAATATTCCAACAGTGATTACTCTGTCAGACTAACTAGCAAGCGTATTGAACAGCCAGTACTGAGAGGCCAAGAATGATTTTTTTAATTAGTATGTGAATAAAAGAGAAGAAAATAAATAAGCTATAGAAACAGAGAATGGGGTTGTGTGAACCTAATTTTTAAAATCTATGTATGTTTATACTTAGAGAAGAGTCTTAAAATTTCTTCTAATTGTGGTTAATTTTCAAAATAAGATATTCTCCAGTTTTCTAAAATGAAAGTTTAGTATTTTAAAGCTGTTCCACACTCTTCTATCTTTTTAATCATTTACAAATTAAAGAATGATTATTGACAGGCAACACTTTAGTAGGATGGTGAAAAGCAGTCACTATATAGACGAAGTACCTTACAAGGGAGTCAAATTACTTGTTTCTAAAGAAATACACTCAAACGGTAAATGTTTTCCAATGAAAGAAATAAGTAATCTTAAAAATGCATCCCATTCAATCAGATTATAAAAATAACTATTAAACATTATTTTTCCCTTCTCTTTATTTCTACTTCTACAAGTTATACTTGTAAAAAGTAAGTAGTTTTCAACTTTAGTATTTCATCCCATTTGTATGAAATACATCAAAAAGAAAGGAAGAGACAAGTCATGTAAGCCAAAACAGGATGTGCAGTTTTGTATGGGGAGAAGAGAAAGATAAAAGACTAAAAAGATTAAAAAATAAAAAGAAAGAATCAGAATAAAGGGGTAGAAATAAAAGATTGTGTAAAAGTGGTTGCTTCTAAATAATCATTTTTAGTTGAGTTTAATATTTTCAAAATAATAATTATTTTTTTCATAAATTTTTCCTCAAAACTAAGAGCCTGAGATGTGAATTATTGAAGTGAGGCATCAAATAATATAACAGTATCCAAAGAACCAAGCTGGCATCTTCTCTGAATTGACACTATGCTAGCTGAGATGTATGGACACATGCTGATGGAGATGAAACTGAGGATGTTTGGCTTGGCTTTAGGTCTGCTTCTCCATTAACTTGTATGGATACCCTTGGGCAGAGTGTGCTGTAGCAACCTGGTGTCTTAAACAATGGAATTGGTCTTCTATTATGATTTCTTTTTAATTTTAATTTTTTAGAATTTGGGAAGAAAAGTCATAACTCTTAGTCAATGAATATGAAAAAAGTCTTAATGTTAAAATTATTTTTAATGTCTTACAAACTCATTACTGTACTTCTAGTGGTTTTATTTCATTGGGGTCTAGTGTACATTAATTTTTCTAATGTTCCAAACTACCTCGATGCTGAGAAGTTCTATAAAAGTAATAAATATATTTCTCCTCTTTGGATTTTTAGGTTTATTTTATTAATCTTGTCAAAGAAATAAGATGCTAGTGACTTATTTAATTTTGGATGGGTCTGGATAATAATGAACATCTGAACATTGTTTAATGCAGAAATTGCCCCTAAGCATATATGCCTCCTAAACATAACTTTCTTAATAAAGGTGGCCTTTATACTATATACTTTAGGGAAGACATTTTGATAATCTTAAAAACATTTTATTTAATAGAAATTAGAACAATTAGAACAATACCCAAATCCACATGCTGAAATTAATCTTGGACCATTTTAACATACACATATTTATGTGTCTGTGTTTGAAAAAATGTAAATTATAAAAATACAATCAGAGAAGTCCTGTTGTGTGTGACCATTGGAATATGCCATACATTATTAAAACAAACAAACAAACAATCAAACAAGAACAAAAAAACACCTCAGCGTAATTGGAATAGTTGACCAGAAAAATTAAAATTTTCCATTGCTAGAATTGATACTGGGAAAAAAGAGTTCTTGTATCATAGCAGGAAAGAATTCAAGGATATATGGAATAGAGAAAGTGGTGGATTTATTAAGAGAAAGGAAATAATACACTCCGAAACTATCGGGAGATGGGCAGGCCAGGAGAAGGGAGCTGCACCAAAGAACTAAGAAGCTTAGGATTTTATTCGAATGAGGGCACAAAATATTCATATTTTAGGGGTGATGTCACAGGTGTTCCCAGGTGCGTCCCCTCTGATCACACCTCCCTTTTGGGAGGTGGAATAGCTGCAACTTTTTTTTTAAAGAATCATCTCATTTCCACCTTTATTTCCCACTCTTCCTCCTTCCGTCCTGCCCCTCTGTCCCTGTGGCCCTATCTTTTCTGCCTACAGTAACAGTATGACAACTAAAGACTTCTTGGTCAAACAACAAATTGACTACTAAAGATGTTTCATAAAAATTGACAGCACAGTAGTAACTGTATGACGGTAATAGCTGCTCTGTGCATTAACTGGTAGAATTTTAGAATAATTTCTTCTTGTTGTCTACCATTTGATTAGTCCCTTTAAATAAATCAGAGATCTTTGAGTTTTAAAAAAGACTTTATAATGCATGCTTTACTTTAAACTGACTAGAACAGAGGTTGGCAAACTGAGGCTCGCGAACAACATGCGGCTCTTTGGGGACGTTCTGTCTCAAAAGTTTGCCGACCCCTGGAAGAGCCAATCCTGTCTCACACAATTTAAAAATTATTCAAGAGCCATAAATATATTTTTACACAATTGCCTTTATGTGAATAATACCTTTTAAAAACTATATAAGTGAAACTATGATAGTTTTATTTTCATTTTCAATTTTACTTCAGAGCCTGTGACTCACAAGCCGCAGTTTGCTGACCCCTGGCGGCTATTCTGTCTCAAAAGTTTGCTGACCTCTGGACTAGAATATTTGTAGGACAATCATTTCAACTAAATGTAAACTTTTAGATAATTTTGAGCATGATTTTATTTTTTGTATTTACTGTTTTTCTAATACACTTTAAGAAAGGAAGGAAAAAGGAAAGGAAAGCTTGAACATGAAGTTACTTTCTTTAAAAATATATGAGCTTTAAATGGCTGTTCATATGACTGATAAGTACATTTCTTAGTTGTTTGAATTAAAATTTAATGAAAAATTAGACTACTTCATTGTTTTTAAAATTAGCTATTAACATATAAAAATCACAAAACAGACACAATCGAAGAGTTACAGGTGATTATCAGATAAAAACAGCATGAAGACAATTTTAAATGTAATGTTGATTGCTCTACTTAATAATATTTTAATTGCTGTTGATTGAAATGTGTGGAAAAAATCTCAATATGATTGACATAACATTGCCTTCAGGTAATGCTAATTAAGTGTTGCATTAGCAAATAAATCTACCCACACTTGCCTTTGATGTGAAGAATAGCCATAGCACTGAAATTTAAAAATAACTTTAAGTTAATGTTAACTATGTTAATATGGGGTTATATTTATATTCAACATAAATCAACATTACAGATGGAATGTGAGAGTGACATTCTTTGTTATTTCGGATGAGACACAAGGAAGCTAAATCTCTCACCCCTTTCTCATTCCATTAATAGCTTTACTGATGTCTAATTAATATAAAATGAATACACACATTTAAAGTATACAACTTGATGCATTCAATTGCTAAAATATTTATGTCACTGAATAGTAGTACTTCTTTGTAAGGATATACCGAAATTTGTTTATTCAACCTCTTGCTGACAAACATTTGGGTTGTGTCCACACGTTTCTATTGCAAGTGAACATTTGCGTTCTTCATATTGTGGTCATATGCCTTCATTTCTTTTGATACAAAGCAATAAGTGGTAAAAATAAGTGTATTTTTAACTGATGTGAAACTGCCAAAATATTTCCAAGCGTGATTGTACCATTTTATATTCCTACCAGTGATATAAGAGAAATCAAGTTGTTCTATACCCTTGCCAACAATTCATATAGTGTTTTTTTGTTTTTTTTGTTTTTGTTTTTGTTTCCAATTTAGCCATTCTGTTGTTAGTGTGGTTGTTTTAAAATATACCTCAGATTTTGTTTTTATTCAGATGTGGTGAGGTCAAGAGACCAGGAGAAGATTGTCATTTAAAAGATAGCTTAAGGGCCGGCCGAGTGGCTCAGTTGGTTAAGAGCTCGCTCAAGAGTTTGAGCTCTGAGCAACAGTGGTTCGAGTCCAGCCCGAGCTGAGCAGCTGCTGAGCTGCCAACAGGTAGCAGGATGGCTCAGCTAAAAAATAAATAAATAAATAAATAAAAATAAATAAAAATAAAAGATAGCTTATTACTCAGTTTCCAAGACTAGGAAAGAAGCACATTGTGCTACACAGGGCCACGCGGGGAAACACCTGGATTTGATCAGGAGGCAAAAGACTGAGGGGAAACATGGGCAAAAGCCTTCATTGTTATTTTCATGAGAAGCAATGGATAAGGCATGATAAGCAACTAAACAGGTTTGGGATTGGCTAGTTTGAATAATTTCAGCTGGCTCTGGGGTATAATGGTGGTATCTACCTGTTGGGTATCTGACCCTGGCAGCTATAGCAGCATAGTGTCCAGCATTTCAAAGTATTGATAAAGCAAAGTGGGTGAGATATGGACTCTGGGTTGGTTGTTTTGCATATCAAAGGTACACTTACAGGCAAGCTGTTCCCAATCTTTAGGAATTAGCTACCCGGGAGGGGCATTCTTGCATTCTATGCAGGGTTTGTAAGATGCAAAGATATCAAAGCATCATAAAATATAGAAAAAACATTTGAAACATGATTATTATAGTATGTCAATGCAGTTTTATTATTCATTTCTAAAATAACTAACAATGTCAAGAACCATTTCATGCACATTTTGGCATTTGTATATGTTCTTGAAGAGTATATACAAGTGTTTTGCCCATTTTGTATAAGATCGCTTGTCTTCTCATTAAGATGTAAGCTCTTTATTTAAGATAAATTTCTTTGTGAGATTCATATTTTTAAAATACACATAGTGTGTATAGTTTGCTTTTTATTTTGAAAAGTAAAAGGCTTAATTTTTTAATTTGATAAGGTACAATTTATTAATTACAGTATTTCTTCTATAGTTTATGCTCTTTGTGTTGTACTTAAATAATTGTGAAGCCCATGGTCACTGAGATTTTCTCTTATATTATATTCTACAGATTTTATAATTTTGGCAATAACAATGAGGTCATCTATGTTGACATATTCTTTATATATAGTATGTGATATGGATCAATATTTTCTTTTTTTTTTTTGGCATGTGTCCCAGTGTGATTTGTTGACAATTGTCTTTTCCCCATTAAATTATGTTGACACTTCTGACAGTAACCAATTGAGCAGGTATGTGTAGTTTTATTTCTTGAGTCTCAATGTTTTTACATTGCACTGCTTTGTTTATCTTTATGTCAATACCAGAATGTTTTGATTAGTGTACATTTATAGTGTATCAGGCAGTATAAGTCCTCTTTCTTTGTTCTTATTTTTCAAGATGTCCTTCCAAAATCCTTTGCATTTGCATGTTTTGCAAGTTTCTTAGGTATATAATGAGGATTGCCTTAAGTCCATTGTACAATTAGGGGAGAATTGATATCTTAACAATAAACACTTTTCTGATGCATGAAGATGGTATATCTCTCGATTTATTTAGGAATCTACTGTCTCTGAGCAATATTTTATAGTTTTTATTTTGCAGATCATTCACCTATTTTATAAATATATTTCCGCATAGTACATATCTTGTTACTATAAAATGCATTGCTTTTATTTAAATGTGTGAATTTTTTACTCAATACAATTATTTTATTTATATTGATCATATGTCATGCAACAATGCTAAACTCACCTATTCAATTTTATAACTATTCTATAGGATGCTTAATATTTTCTACATAGACAATTGTGCTTTATGTGAATAAAGGCAGTTTACTTTTTTTCTGATCTATATGTGTTACAAAATATATATATTTGTCATGGCTTATTTGTTTTGCTAATACCTAAAGTGAAATGTCTAATGTGAGTGATGAGAGCTGATATCCCTGCCTTGCTCTTGATGCTAAGGAGAAAACAAAAACATTTAATTTTTCACCAAAAAAATATAACGTTAAGCACTGTGTTCTCTTTAAATGCACTTCATCTATTTCAAAAGTCCCCTTCTAATTTCATTATGCTGAGAGTTCTCAGCATTATTTGGGTTACAATTTAGTCAAATAATTTTCTGCATCTTTAAAGGTTTAATTTGTTGATTTCCTTTCTGTTAACTTTGTGAATTGCTTTGATTGATTTTCAAATGATAAGGGAACTTAACTTTCCAGGCTAAATTTCAACATGTCATGATGCATTATTATTCTAATACATTGTTGAAATTGATTTTCCAAAATTGGGTTAGGGAGCTTTACATACATTTTTCATTTGTAGATTGATCTGTTAGTTTGCTTGTAATATCTTTGAGAGGTTTTGGATATCATGGCAAGGCTGGCCTCACAGAATGATTTGTGAAATATTCATACTTCTTCAATTTTCTGGAATATTTGATTAGAATTTATATTGTGTCTTCTTTAAAAAAGTATGTTAGATTTTACCAGTAAAGCTATTTCAGATTGGGATTTTCCTGTTGAAAAATTTTTAACTATGTATTAAATTTCTTTAATAAATACAGGATGGTTCAGATTATCTTATTTTTTCCTAGAATAAGCATTGACAGCCTTCTACAGATTGGCTCATTTCATGTGCATTTTCAAATTTATGAAATGTTTATAATTTAGTTATTTTCCTTTCAATGTCTCTAGGATCTCAAGTGATATTCCTTATCCTGTTTGTAATATCGGTAATCTGCATGTTTCCCTTTTTCTTAGTCAGTGTGCTAGAAAGTAAATGATTTTATTGTTATCAAAGAAACAGATTTTAGTGTTTTCTATTTTTTGTTTTCTATATCAGTAATTTCTGCTTTCTTTCCTTTCTACTGTATATTTTGAGTTTAATTGGCTTATTTTAAGTTAATTTGAAAGCTCAGATCATTGATTTTAGATGTTCTTTCTTAACATTGGTGTTGAATCCAATCAATTTCTCTGTAAGCACTGTTTTACCCTCACCTCACACATTTTGATATGTTGTAATTTTATTTTATTGTGTCTAAACACTTTACTATTTCCCCAAAAGTTTTAATTCTTTTGACCCATACATTTTATGTTTTATTTGCTTTTAATATTAAATATTTTCAAAATATGTGGAAAATTTTGTTATTGATTTGTACCTCAACGTCATTGGCATCAGACACCACACCTTATATGCTTTGAATGCTTTTAAATTTACTGAATTTTTGTTTATGGCCCAGGATCTGGTCTGTCTTCATAAATATTCTTTTTTATTCATTTTTAATTTAATTTAATTGTAGTAAAAAAGCATACTCTATATGCTTTTAATCTAAATTTTAAGACTTTCTCTATGGCCTAGTACTATGTTAATTTTTATAAATTTGAGAATCTACTTGAATAAATATTCTGCATTTTGCTATCATCTATATATGCCAATCGAATCACTCTTTTTTTTAATATTGGTGTTTGAATCATCTATGCTCTTAACTGATATATTTCTTGGTCAACTTCCATTACCAACTGAGAAATATATGTTAAAATCCTACATTATTAATGTGGATTTTTCTACTTTCCCTTTTATTTCTACCTGGTTTAACCTTTTTAATCTAATACTAGCTCTAAACAAATATAAGATTATTGTGTCTTTTTGGTACATAAAATCATTTTATTGTCATAAAATATTCACCTTTATTTTTCATGATAATTTGTTTTATTACTTACGTTTCCCAATATTATTATAGCTTACAGTAGGTTTATTTAACTTTTTTCCTATTTATCAAATCCAAGGCTGAGAGAATCAATTATCTCCACTCTTTTAATTTCTACTTCAGCCAATAACAGTGTTGCCCTTGGGATCCTATCCTGCTTGAACCACAGAAAAGGTCTCCCCCTTGCATATATATTTGCCCCATTAAAATGCATGTACAAAATCTATATAGCAAATATGTCATCCTAAGTGCCTGCTTACCCTTCCTAATTCATAGTTCCTGGTGTTCTCTGTTCCCTTAAGATGCTCTTAGTGTTACACTAGTTCAAATACATATATTTAAAAATTAATCCAGCACATTCCCGAAAATAAAATTCAGCAATTTTTTTGACAAAAACAAAAATATCAATAAAGAAAACTGACAGATTAAAACTAAAGGAAAGGCATTCTAGTATGCATGAATCAAAATAAATTTGATGAGTGCATTTTTATCAAAGGCTATAAACAGAAAGCATTTAAAATTTTCAAAGGAATAAAAAGTTAAAAGGTATAAGTTTGCAAATATATATTAAGTAATCATACAATTTCAAAAATGTATTAATGTTGACCCTTGAATAATGTGGGGTAGGAGTTAGAGGCACCAAACCCCTTTGCAGTCAAAACCCATGTATAACTTTTGGCTTCCCCAAACTTAACTACTAATAGCCTACTTTTGACTGGAATCCTTACCAATAAAATAAACAATCTATTAACACATATTCTGTATGTTATATGCATTAGATACAGCTGTTTTACAATAAAGTGAGCTAGAGAAAAGAAAATGCTATTAAGAAAATCTTACGGAAGAGAAAACACATGCACAGTATTTTTTGGGAAAAAAATGCATATAAGTGGACCTGTACAATTCAAACCTGTGCTGCTGAAAGGTTAATTGTATATGAATAAAAATGGATATAAAGAAAAGAATAGATCATTAATACAAAAAGTAATAGATACCTCTACAATTTGGCAGAAATATATGTCTCTTAAGATATCAGTAAAATATTAATAAGCCAGTTGTCTAAGCCTGTATAATTTTTCAGGTAAAATCTTAAATATATAATTTTTATTTTGAAACAGTCTAAATGCTTTAAAAAATTCTATTATGTCTTGAATTAAAATTAAATATCATTAGATTTAAACTAAGGACATTGAAGAGTTTAAAACTCTGATGCAATACATTAATTAGAAAAAATTAAACTGGAAAAATTGAAATATTAAAATTAACAATAACTTATTTTAAATGAGTATTATTTTTGTACAAACATTAACATAATATTAGAACATTTAAAAAAAGAATAAAAATAAAAAATAACATAGGATAATGCATTGGCCTGAATAATTTGGATATTCAAAATGGCACAATGAAACAAGATAAGTATATAAGTTCGAATGAATTCAAGAGATTTATAAATTATATTCATAAAAGAAAAAGAGCAGAGTAAAATCAAACAAATACAATGAAAAAACTAACAAAGTAGAATGAAATGAACTTTAGATCAAATACTATCTGTTATATCAATAAAACCAAAGTACGCCTTTTGAAAAGACTATCAGAGTATTGAAATTATGCCTAAATTAAGAAAAGAGATCTATGTATAAAAATATCAACTGAAAATTAAAACAATCACTGCAGATTTATGATCCACGAATTATGCAGACTTAGTGTTAATTTTTATTAAGTTTGTTAGAATAATTAATATTATATATGTAAATGGATTTTAACTAATTCTTCCCATAAAATGGAGGTATCATTCCACAATTTAGGGAAATAAAAATATGGACTCAGACCCAAAAAATAACCTGATTATCAGTTCGGGTTTTCTGTCTTCCCTGGGGCTTCCTTCATGTCATGGAATATGGCAAGCTTGGGAACCAATGATACATGGTTTGTGTATTTAGCGCAGACATGGTTACCTACTCACCTATTCTCCCCTTCTCTTACCAGGTCATCTGAGCCAGATCTACAGAAACTGTTTCCCACAGACAGACACCTGAGGACATCTTAAGTAAGTGACTACACACTCAGTGTAGCCATCCAGATGGTGTTATAATCCACTGTCAATGTCAAGAAGCACTCTGGCCAAAAAAAAAAAAGCTAGAAAAGGGGCACAGCCCATTGACTACTGGTTTCATCTGAAGATCTGGGGAAGACAGGGGATTCTTTACATGCTCATGTGATTCAACTCACATACCCTAGAATTGACAAGGGAGGCTGAAAAGTATGGACCAGCTTTTTGTATGCAAATGAAAGCCAATGGTAGTGTTCAATGAATTTAAAAAGGCATCCTTGGTGTGGGTCAGAGTGGAGGTGTTCTTTGAGTGTTGAAACAGAGGTTATTTATTAAAAGGTAAATAGATATTTCAATATTTTAACAAATGATAAGTGTTACCATGCATATTACCTGAAGATTAGCTCTGTATATAATTTGGATGTAAAACTCATACAAGTAAAGTGTACACACCTTTATGACAGTCATTTTGAAAATTTAGAGACACTAGATTAGTATTAGGAAAATACATGTGGTGAGAGTTAAACTACTTTATAACATTGCTACCTCTGCAACCATTTTGTATAGCTAAGTGGACTGCAAGGGCCTGAAACTGACACTAGCCCCTCCCTCAAATGCATGCCCTAGACAACAGCCAAAAGACTCACAAATAAGTGTTAAGTTCCTGATATGACTTCACCAACCCACAAGTGATAAATACTCTCTCCTGTTTCCCAGTTTCTTCCCCTAGTGCCTTCCTTAGATAAGATCCTTTAGGAGCTTACCAAAATCCACCTCTTTTTGGTTTGAATTTACCAATCTGGCCCTACTTTGGAAATCCCAGAAGCACTCTATCCAAGGACCCTAATAAAGACATGTGCGCCAGGTCATGCTGCTTGTACTCTGCCTAAACCCTGTGGCCCATCAAGGTATGCTGTGCACCTCCTCCTGGACCTGTGAGCAATAAACTTCTACATTTCACTTTCCCTTGTGGTCTTTGTTGAACCATAGCTCACCATCTGACACCCCACTTTGGACTCTACTTAACAAATTTTAATTTAAAAAAATCACAACAACATGTAAAATGTAAAACTGGATCAACAAGAAATAGGAAACTCTAATATCAATGACCAGCTAAGAAATTATATGGTAAGCAAAACTCATCATTATATCACCTTCCAAAACAAATATGTCCAGCTAATGTTTTTATTAGTTAAAAAAATGTTAAATCTCTATTTCATTCTACAAAATAATAACATAATGAAGATACCTACTTCATTTAATGGACATTTGGTATCAAACTGGAAAATGTCTTTTGAAGAGGTTAATAACATAAGTCAATGCCAGTTATGAAGGTCAATAAAAATAAATAAATACTTATTCACCACCTATGGCAACATGACTAAATAGGTTTTATCCTAGGAAAGAACAATAGTTTGACCCCAGAAAATTTATCAATAAAATCAAACACCTTAGTGCTGCCGAAAGAGTATTGTCTCCCATTAAGGAGCACAATTAGCAGAGGCAGTCCAAGGAAATCCTCATAATTGTCACGACTCATTCCTGTCATGATTGCCCTGTATTTACATGTGTTTTGATATAAGAAACCAATATTTATGCTTTTATGCAATAAAGTAATATTTTTTCCCAAGAATTCTTCAGCAGACTTATATACTAAACGTGGACATTATGCCATAGATATTATTTTGTTCAAGGAGAAGAGTTACTGATTTTAGAGAGTAAGATACTTTGGGGTATCTTGAAGCACACAGGATATCTCTCTACTATATCTTTAATCTAAAAATAGGAAAGCTTCTTTCCTTTATAAATTACCTGTTTTAGTCCTAAAACGAGAGAGGGGAGCTAAAGATTAAAGGCCCATCTGTCTTTGAGGAAAACCTACTCTGTTCATTTGAAGACTGTTTTCTTGTGTTCATAGGGTGTCTTAATACCAAAAATACACATAACCATCCCTTCTCATGTAACCTAGTAATAATTTCTATTAAGTAGTATGACATGCAAAGCAAATGAGTAAGTTATGTTTAGAGTGCATAAGCTGATCAATTTGGTCACATAGAATTCTAGAATGCCCTTCAATAAAGCAGTAATGGAGTAACAGAGAAGGCAGTTAATGCCAAGATGCCACAGAGAATCTTGAAGTATGACTTCTAGTACTAATTGATAGCAAATTGACATTCGCAGATACAATCACAAAACATGATCAGGATGTCAAAATACTAACTTTTCCTCTTATATACTCTATTAGGTTTTAATAAATTTCAATAAAAGCATCGGATAACTTTGAAGATGTTTGATAGTGTTCTGGGATACTATTTTATTTATGCAGTTTTATGTATATAAATCACTTTTTTGACAATCTTTGCTTCCATCTGCTCAGTGAATCCTATTTAAGTCTTATTTCTAACATTTTTATTAAGTGCCATTGATTATGCTCAAACACACTAAACTATTTTTTGTTGTTTTCAACCATATCTGCATTTTTTACCAATTACTAAAAAAATGAAATAAAAAACAACAATAACAACAAATCACCTTAACTTCTTCAGCTACTTTAACAAATATTTTCACATTTCAGGCAAGTTTTGGCAAACAAAGCTATTTGTTTGCAGAAGCAACAAAATATGTCAAAAAGATTCAATAAAATTTCTGCATCATTTGACATCTAATAGAAAGGAAAAAGGAAATGATAATTATTTTACGTATCAAATGAGAACTGTCATGCTGAAACCTGAAAAATATTGCTGAGAACATTCAGTTCAATAATATTTTTTGATTCAGTGGTTTATGTTGAATTCTCTTTATTGGGTGAGCAGAACCTTCACACACTAAACATTTATATCTACTTTAGTGTGAAATTGCATGTGCAATTAACTTGAATTTGTTCTTACCTTCTTAAAGACACTTAAGATTCTATAAACATTAATTTTTATTTGTCAAAAATAGTTTTAATAACGTACATTCCATAGATAAACTGGGTCAAAAGTGATTATATATTATTCTTTTCTATTCATTTCTTGATAATATAATAAGATTCTATGATTTCCTTTAACACTCACATCTTACTTAGAAGAGAGGTGAAATTTCCTAAAATAACTTTCAAATTATTTCTGTCCTAATGTAATTGCTCCTGTAAACGTAATAACCCACTAGTTTATTGATCACTATTATAATGTGCTTTATATATTCCTGTATTTTTCACTACTCTCCATTGGTATATTAACTTACATTTTAAAACACATTTTCTTTTCCCTCAACTCTGTGCTAATAAAATCTTACAAAGTTATGAGTTCTCCTCTAATATTCTTTCCTATCCAACATGATTAATGATATTGTGTAGTAATTAAATGCATGGGCTTTGTGTTTAGTCAAATCTAAGTTCGTATTTCAATGTTGCCATTTTTAAATATGGAAAGTTGTATAATTTAAATTTAGTTAAATTTCACAAGTACCATTCTCCTCATTTTAAAGATGATAATTAGAGTATATCACTTTACATTTTAGGTATTTTATGGGTGATGTGTGAAAATTATTTAGTACAGTTCTGGCCATAGTGAGTCTAATTGCCTTCTGGATGATATTGTAAGCCATTAGTGTTTGCATGTTGGCCCTCTGAGTAATATGATAGTTATTGTATATTTTTAATGAAAAGAGATTTAAAATTATGTATGATATTTATTTTCTTATATTACTTTCAGTTTATTTCTTCTATCATTGAAATTTGTTTCATAGTTATCAAGTTAAACTGTTTGTTTCTAGTGGTATGACAAGACAAAACAAAATTTATGAAATGGTTTACATAATGGAAAGTGCAGCATAAATCCCTGGTAATGTAAACTTCACATCCAAATTATCCTGTTGTATAGTTATATAGTATATGTAAAAAAAACATTAGGCAATTCCTATTTTTATGATGCCCAAAACATTGCATGTCTTTTAGTTTTCTCATTAAGATAGGTAATTGGAAATACTTACAAAATGTTTGTTTTAGGAATATACAAACTGATTCATGGTGATAATGACTTCATATGAACTGAAAAAAATCTGAAAGGTATATTTTGCTTTATGTCTCTTTTTCATTTTTTTCTAACATTGTGATATGTTTATTGCTTAATTTTTAGGGAAGAAGGAATTTATGCATGACTACTGCGAAGTTTGTTAGAAGTAACTTCATGGGTGAAGACACTCACAATATGAGCAGTCAAATATGCTTTGAGTTAATTTCAACGAGTGGATCACCTCTTGATATCCTAAATATAGGTTTTAATTGTGTATTTCTGTTCAGCCAAACGTATTTATGATAGCTTCTTTTTGTTAATTTTAGTTTCTGAATAATCACAGATTACTTTTAACATGACTACACAAAGGACTGACTCAACAGTTGATTCAACGGGCATTAATGAAAAGTTATTAGACACATAGTGCTCTGTTTTTTTATTTACTTTCGAGTATTTTTATTCTAATGGAGGCAAAATTATTAA
Source organism: Hipposideros armiger (assembly GCF_001890085.2). Lineage (NCBI taxonomy): Eukaryota > Metazoa > Chordata > Mammalia > Chiroptera > Hipposideridae > Hipposideros > Hipposideros armiger. The sequence goes on along the minus strand of NW_017732004.1, from coordinate 559,451 downwards.
ATAGAGGATGAAATATCTGGCACGTATTTATAAGAAAGAAACAGCATTTTGAATGATTACCATTTAAATAGCTATGCAGACAGTCTTCAAGAGAAGTGAAAATAGCGAGCATAGAGTTGCTGTTAATGAAGAATGTCAGCTGTTCACATATAAACACCAAAAAAATCGTTTTGTTTGCTCATTCTGTTTGTTCACCTCTTATGGATCCATGCGTCTACCCTAACACACATTAACTTGTTAACTTATATTTATAATAATTTTCATGTGGTATATTCATCAATGATGCCATAAAATTGCCACAAATCTGGCTTCTAATGCAAAAGAGCCTCTAGATTTATAAAATAAAAAAAATAAGTTGATTCTCTAGTAACATTAAGAAAATTCCCACCTTTAATTCATTTTTATAACTTGTATTTCAATCAGCTTTTGTTGTATAAGAAACAACAGCTCCATAACACAAAACAAGAATCATTTATTCCTCACTTCTGTAAGTTTGCTGGTGTAAAGCTCATTCAAGTTGTGCTCAGCTGTTTCTGACTCCAAGAAGAGTGGATGCAAATCCGCTCTAGCCATTTATCTTTCTACTTCATCCAGAAGCTACCTGAGGTAGGATAGTTTCATGACAAAAGGCAGGAGAAAAGAAGTAAAAGCCCAACCATACAAGAGCTTTTCAAGGCTTGCTTACATCACTTCCATAACATCCCTCTGGCCAAAGCAAGTCACATGCCTGAGTGCAGCATCAATGAGCTAGGAGAGTACATCATCCCACAGAGACTGAGGATGGGGAAAGGGAGTGCTTATTTGCTGAACAATAATTGAGTCCACCACAGTCTGTAACAACTTCATAGTATTGTGTTCAGGACAAGAGTTATAAAACTACTATGAAGATTCAAAGTACAAAAATATTTGAGAATATATTTAAAAATACTCACAGTTAAAAGACTACTAAATGAGGATTAATATGATCTATTATTTGGTTCAAGGAAAAGACAACTTATTTGGTAATTTTGTAAAGTGCCTCAGTTCCAATTACGTAGCTGGGACCTGGGAACATATAAAGCTTGGTGAAATGATTATTTTCTTAATAAAAGTAGAAAATGAACTATTGTTTTGCTTTATAAATTAAATATTGAGAGTAATTACTCCCAAGTTGAACAGAATCTTGATAAAATCAAAGAATTAAGATAGATAAATAGGTAATCATTGTTATCAATAAATGTGCCGTTTTAAAATCACTCAAAAACATGCTTGAAAGTATCTTTCTCATTTAATTTCATATAATATGAACTTTTAATAGTAAATTTTGCAAAAATATAATGTAGAAAAGTGAATTATTGATGGCATTGCCATCAGTAATTTACTAACCATAAATCCACTGAAGCCATTTACGAGCTACTTACATGTTTAATTTAATTACCAATATATTTGTTGAAGGTAAGTATTGATATGAAGAAAGTAAACCCAAGAGTTTGTATATTGCCCCAAATCTCCCATCTTGTCAAAGAAAAGAACTCATTCCCCAAACACTTAACGATCTTAGTGAATTTTACCAGGGTCCACATTGTCTACAATTTCAGAAATCTCATATTAATTGCAACAAAATTATTTTTCTCATAATTTCTCCCACAATCCAATATATCACCAATCTTTTAATTTCAAAATTCTTCCCTATGTGACCCATTTTTCATTAATTTTACTTCCACTATAATTCAAGTCCTCATACTATCTAGCTTAGGTGTTACATGTCATTATATCTAACTGTGCAGTCCATATGGCTCTTCTCAACTCTCAAAATCAAATTTTTGCAAGTAATTAGATTGTATTATTATATTAAGAGTGTTTTGATTTCATTCATTCTCTTTTAAATGTAATCCTGAATATAACCATTATGTATTAATAACTATTCACCATGAAATTAAAATGATACTCTTAAAGATTATACCTCTTTAAACAGCTCTGCCAGTTCTTTTTCTTTCTCCTCCATTTTGGTATAATGGTTATCTATTTAATGCATATATTCACCAATTTTCTTCCCTAATGTCCCCATATTTAAATTAGAAATTCCTACCATCAGTTTGTGTATGTGCTTTCTTTTCCATAATATATTCATATTTTAAATATAATGTATCCTTTGATTTTAGTATATATAATCATTTTAATAATTTAAATCTTTAAAATAAATATGTATAGTTAAATTATTTCCATAAGAACGCATTGCTGTATTGCATTTCATAATATGGGTATATTATAAGTTTATTTAATCAATTTTATTAATGTACATTTATGCTTTCTTATTTTTTTACTATTAAAAAATGCTTCATGGGCATTTGTGGACATATTTTGTCATGCAAATATGTAGAGAATAAACAAAATAAAAAAAATGCTAAATATGAGAAATGCACAATTCTATTATAATAGTTTTTTTCAAACTATTTTCTACTCTCAACAACACTTTACATTATTAAAAGTTGATTGTTAAAATATGTTAATAATGCTATCATCTGCATTTCTCTTAGTATTAATGAGATGATGAACCTTTTTATTGACCATTTTTATTCCCTTGTTTTTGGCTCCATTTCCTAATTGTTTCCCAGTTATTTAATTGAATTGCTTTATATTTTCTTTATTATCTTTGAAAGAAATATTCATATATCCTGGATATTAATCCTCGGTGTGTTAAAGAGTTGGAAAATGTTTCCTCTCAGTCTGTTGCTTGCCTTTTAACAATGGTTATGGTGGAATAACATTTTCTTTTTGATGTAAGTTTATCAAAGTATACTATATGACTTTACTTTCTAGGTCTTGTTAATTTTTCCCTCTCATAGTTACAAATATTGTATAATACTTTTATTATAATTATTTTAAGATTTTTAAACCATATACTTCAGAGCCAGAATCTTTGGTTAACATTCCACCATGCTATAGTAGCTTTATGACATTGGTCGATAAACATCTCTCTGTGCTTCAGTTTTCTGAACAGTAAAATTGGTACTATAATCATAAATGACATACATGCTTATTGTAGTGATATAGTAACTTAGGGGGAAACATACTTGCTAAGCATATTGTCTGGCACATAATATGCTCTATATCATGGAGTATTTTTTAAATTTAATTTTCCAAATTTCCACATCTGGTTTGGAATATATTATATAAATTAAATGAAATTGGAATACATGGATAGACCATTTTCAAAGTGTTTATTTTGTTCCATTATTATATTATATTATTGAGTCAACAACCTACTATGTAATCACAATTACTTTATAATAGCACTTCTGCGTCTTCTACGTATAATGAAATAGCTTGCATTGTAAAAATCATTCCACTGAGATTAATAAAGAAATCTTAATAAAATTGAAAATAAAAGTATAATACAATAAGCAAAAGAGAGAAATCAAGGGAGCTAATTCAGGATATCAGGATAGAGAGATTCAATATGGCAAAGCAGATAAATGCTGTGCCTGTGGTCTTTCATGACACATTAAAATTACAACTTAATTATAAAACACTCAACCTGGAGAGCCATCTGAAGTCTAGCTAAACAGAAGGCCTATAACTAAAATAATAAAGATGAAGCCACATCTAGACTGGTAGGTGGGGCACAGATGCAGAATGGGCCACACACCTGTGGGTAGTGGTTAAGAATAAGGAGGGATATCTCACTTCCTGATTCCCGCCCCCCAGAGAAGTGAGGAACCTCAGCCCTATACACCAGGCTCCCCAGCCCAAGTACTGACACCAGGAAGAGGAGCCCCCACAACATCTGGCTATGTAAAACAATGGGGATTCCAACTGTTGGGGTGGAATGGAAGGCTGCTAGAAACCGAGGCATCCTCTTAAAAGACCTGCATACAGACTCACTCACTTGCAGGCACTCACCTGGGGCTCCATCAGAGGGGTAGTGACCCAGGGAGCCTCAGACACATACGGAGGTATAGACTGAAGTGTGTGTCATTGGGAAGAGGGCTGGAGGGCAGTCAGCATTTCCTTAGTGAGGGTCTACCTTTATGCAGCCTGCAGGCTGAACCCATTTTTCCTATGTTGAGCCCACCCCCTCAGGCCAAATCTGAATCTGATTGGCCTGGTGAGATCCACTGCCTTGTCCTCCTGACTCACTGGGACCCTGCCCCACCCAAGTCATGCACAGCTGAAGTCACTTTCAGTGTAAACAGCCAGCCCTGCCCATATTGCACTCTTTCTTGGAAAACTATCAGAGTCCACCCAGTTCTTCAGTGGGTGGCAACTGGCTTCAGTGTCCTCTGAGACTTATGCTGAGTTGCTCCAGACTCAGCACTGGCACCAAACCAAAATTTATGTTAACCTGGTGACCACAACTCTTCCCATTGTAGTGACTCCCTGAGACCCTTCCTCACCGAACTCACATACTGCATGAGGCATGATCAGTGGCTGAACCTTAAGGGAGCCAGAAGGTGGCAGCAGGCCTTGGGGGGTCCTGGCATTTTTCAGAGCTACCCCAGACCTGATACTGGTGGCAGCCATCCCCGGTTCACAGAGTGGCCTCTCCTACATACCTCCAGGTTTGGCACAAGCAGGAAACAACTGCAGATCGCTTTGTAGCTCCTACCAGGTAGTCCCTTGCTGGACACAGGCACGCTGACCTGGGCCTGCACTGGAGCCCTGCCCAAAAGGCTCCAGAAACCACATATTTGCAGGTTGGTTTCAGATCACAGCATAGCATCACCCAATTACCCTTCAAGGGGCACACACAATGGGTGCTCTCAACAAGCACCACAGCCTGCTGGGGTGAATCCCACTCAGAGGGGTAGGCCTCTCCATGGCAGCCCATAAGCTGTGGTCACCGCCAAATCCCACAGCCAGTCACTCTAAGGATAAATACCACCCACTGATATGCCAAGAGTAATCAAGGCTCAACTATAACAGGAGGGCGCATGCAACCTACTCAAGGGACACTCCTGCAGCATCCAACTCAGGTGACCAGGGAGATTGTGCCACTGGGCCCCACAGGACAACTGCTATATACGTCCACCGGGCCAAGAGTAGAAGACATAGCAGATCTATCTAATACATAGAAACAACCACAGAGAGGTTGCCAAAATAAAGAAATGCATCACAAAGGAAGGAAAGGGAGAAAACTCCAAAAAAAGAACTAAACAAAATGGAGGCAAGCAACCTAACAGAGAGAGTTCTAAAAAATGGTTATAAGGATGCTCAAGGAACTTAATGAGACTTTAACAAAGAGATAACAAGCATAAAAAAGGACATAGAAACCATAAAAAAGAACCAGTCAGAAGTGAAGAATACAATAGCTGAAATAAAGAATGCACTAGAAGGAATCACCAGTAGATTAGATGAGTCAGTGAATAGAATCAGTGGTTTGGAAGACAAGGCAGTAGAATACACCCAATTGGAATAGCAAAGATAAAAAAGAACCCCCCAAAATAAGGATAGTTTAAGAGACCTCTTGGGATAACATCAAGCATAACAACGTTTGCATCATAGGAATACCAGAAAGAGGAGAGAGAAAGGAAGGGATTGAGAAGGTTATTTAAGAAATAATGACTGAAAACTTTCCTAACCTGGCAAAGGAAATAGACATTCAAGCCCAGGAACCTCAGAGAGTTCCAAATAAGATGCACCCAAACAGGCACACACCAAGACACATTATAATTAAAATGGCCAAGGTTAAAGACAAAGAGAGGATCTTAAAAGCAGCAAGTAAAAAGCAGTTAGTTAACTGCAAGGGTGCTCCCATGAGACCTACAGCTGATTTCTCAACAGAAACTTAGCAGCCAGAAGAGATTGGCATGAAATATTCAAAGTGATGAAAAGAAAGGTCCTACAAAGTTATCATTTAAAATGAAAGGACAAATAAAGAGCTTCCCAGACAAGAAAAAGCTAAAGGAGTTCATCACCACCAAGCCAGTATAAGGAACGTTAGAGAGACTTCTTTAAGATGGAAAAAAATAATAAAAAATTATGAATAATTAAATGTGAATAGCTACATATGTATCAACAATTACTTGCAATGTAAATGGGTTAAATGTTCCAAGCAAAAGACATAGGAGGGATGAATGAATAAGAAAACTAAACCCTACATGCTGCCTATAAGACACTCACTTCACATTCAAAGACACACAGAGACAGAAAGCAAAGGGATGAAAAAGTTATTTCATTAAAATGGAAACAAAAAAAAAATAGAAAGCTGGGATAGCAATACCTATACAGGCGAAATACATTTTAAAACAAGGGCTATAAGAAGAAAATATACCCAGTAATCCCACTTCGGTAATCCCAAAATTCTACTTCGAGGGGACATGTGCATCCTGATGTTCATTCCAGCATTGTTTACAACGGCCTAGATGTGGAGTCAGCCTGAGTATCTGTCAATGGATGAATGGATAAACAGGAGTGGTACATATACACAGAAGAAAATTGCTCAGCCATGGAAGAAAATGGGTTCTCGCCATCTGCAGCAGCATAGATGGACCTGGAGGGTGCTGAGTGGAGTGTGTCACAGAGAAAGACAGATGCAATGTGATTTTGCTTATATGTGGAATATAATAACAAAATTAACAAACAAAATGGAACCAAACACATCTGGTTGCCAGATGGGAGGGGTGTTGAGGATGTTGGTGAAAATAGGGAAAGGGATTAAGAAGCTCAAATTGGTTGTTACACAGTAGTCATGAGGATGTAGGGTATAGTATAAGGAATACAGTCAATAATATTTTAATAACTATGTATGGTGTCAGGTGGGTACTAGATTTATTGGGGTGATAGATGGGAGGGTTTTGGGGGACAGGGTAAAAAAGTTGAAACGATTAAGAAGTACTAATTGGTAGTTACAAAATAGTCATGGGGATGTACAGTAAAGCAAAAGGAATATAGTCAAGGATATGGTCATAAGTATGTATAGTGCCAAGTGGGTACTAGACTAATCAGGAAAATCACTTCTTAAATTATATAAATGTCTAACCACTATGCTGTACAATTGAAATTAATATAAAATAATTTTGAATGTCAAAAAAAGGGTGGGGAGGGCAAGTCCAGAAGGGCCAAGAGTTCAGGACCATTGTGGAGCCCTGAGGTAAGCTTGTTTTCCTGCCTGAGGTTTTTGACAATATGTATTTGAAATTGAAGTGAAGAATTGGACCTCAGAATCTTCTGTCAATGTAGAGCCTTGCTTAACAGGCAAGCTTTTTAGTTTATAACTAGGTCTATGAGGTCTGACAATTGAGCTTGTGAACTCATCCTAGAAAAAGTGCTACATACCTCATTGCTGAATATCACTATAGGCACCTTCGAAGTACTCCCCTTGGCAATCTATGTACTGATGCCAGCACCTAGTCCATCCTTCAAAGAAATTTTGGAACTCTTTGTCTGGAATGGCCATCAAGGGCTGTCACCGTATTACACTTGATGTCCTAAATGTCATCAAAATGTCTTCCTTTCAATATTTCCTTTACCTTCGGGTAAAGAAAGAAGTCATTGGGGGCCAGATCAGGTGAGTAGGGAGGGT
>NW_017732004.1:500888-551372 GCF_001890085.2 Hipposideros armiger | reverse complement strand
ATGGTTTAAATCACATACATCTATGTTCCCATATTATCATGTATGCCCAAAGAATAAAAATGCAAAGGGAAATAAATTCTTTAGTGTTTTGTCTTTTTTTTTTTTTGGTTTGGGAACATGTGACAAATTGGCTCTACAATCACAAAGTAACTATTATATGTATTTTCCAAAAGCTGGTTCTTTGAAAAGATCATAAAATTAAAAAGTAACAAGCCTTTAGGCAAGCTAAGAGAAAAAAAAAAGGAGAGGACAGAATATAAAATATGAAGAAAGGGATATCATGTAGTATAGTTCATTGGATTAATATATTTTCATTCTCTTGGGTTAGTAACTAGCATTGGGACTGATAGGTCATTTTTTAAAATGAATGCTTAACTTTTGAAAATCATCAAAGATTTTTCAAAAGTGACATCATTTTTCAGTTCCCCCAGCATTATATTAATATGAGAATTCCAGTTCCTCTACATGGTCACGGGCACTTCCCATTGTCAGTCTTTCAAATAAAAGTCCTCATAGAAGATATGCAATGGTATTTAATTGTCATTTTATTTTTAATGTCCTAATGACTAATAATGTTATGCAACTTTTTAATTTTTGTGAATTCATATATTGAAATATGTATTGAAATATTCTGTATATTTATTAATTAGATATGTTCTTCATATATTGTATGAATCCCTTGTATATTCCAGATACATTATAACATGTGACTTCTACAAATGTTTTCTTGTCTTTAAATTTTCTTGAGTGTCTTAAAAAAGCAGAATTTTTAAATGTTAGAAAGTGCAATTTATCACACTTTTCTTTTATTGTGTTTGCTATTTGTTTTCCATGTACTAAATGCTGGACACAATGTCACAACAATTTTCACCCATTATTTTTTAACCATTTATAGCTTTAGCTCTTATATTTCTTTCTAGGATTCATTTATAGTCAAATGTTGTAAATGATGCAATGATCAAAATCTCCATTTAAGTGTCTTGGCAACATTGTTTAAAATCCATTGAGTAAAAATGCATGGTTCTATTTCTGGATCTGGGCACTTAATTCTTTTCATTGATCTATGTGTTCTAGGGTGCCTAACCAGTTGAGTTTGCTCTTGAACTTCATTTCATTAAAAAAAAATGTTGTTATTAAATAGAAACACACTTAATTTTTGTGTATTTACCTTGTATGTTTTTGTTCTTACTAAACTCAATAATTAGTTCTAGTAGTGTTTTGTTTGTTGTTTTTGCATATTCTTTGGAATTTTCTATGTAGAATATAATGCCACCTACATATAAAAAGAGTAATTCTCTTCTTTTGCAAACTTCTTCTTTTATATCTGATAATTTTGTGATTCACATTTAAATTACTTCTGTGGTCCAGGGAGCCATCGCCATGGCATCATCAATACTGTGTAATATATGCTTGTACCATCTGCATTTGTAAAAATTAAGTTAATGCCTCTCTGAAGTCATCAATTTAACTTGTCATAGCATGAGTTTCAAAGCTAAAGCACTGCTGAACAGATCACAATCCAAATTTTTAAAAAATGAGAAAATCCATTATTACTCAGTATACCATAGAAATCTAATTGATGCAAATGGTTAATGTTTTCTTCAGAAAGTCTTGGGAGATAAATATAGCTAAATGAACAGATAAATAAGTTGGTATCTTAATTATATTAATATGTATAGTTGCAGATATAGTTTTATATATTTTGTATTTTGACAACCTGAGCAAAATGATAAACACATTCATGAATTGTTTTAAGATAAAGAACAATTTACATGTATTTAAAACATGTAGAAAATAGCTTAGGAAACACATACATTGTAATATTTTATAGACCATGAATACATTTTTGACATTAAAATTATTATTTTATATATGTAAAACATATTATCTCTTGGTAACCAAGCTAGATATTTGGATTTTTAAAATAAGGTGTATTTATTTTTCTTTTTAAAATGATGGTAGAATATTGTTGGGCAGCAACTCAGTGGCATATTTCAGCTTGCCTTTTCTGTAATTCTGTAACTATAAAACATTGACTACAACTGAACAAAAACGCCAAAATTTAACTATGGTATAAAAGAAGACTGGTTTACTGTTCTCAAAATTGCCCTCAAAATCATGCTGGGCATTTTTATCTAATTTGTTTTGTTGATATGCAGCATTTTCTATTCATATGTTAATCCCTATCCTGTGTCATGTACAATTGCAGTGTGCAATCACTGCTTTCAAAACAGCAATAGTTATAACTACAGGTCGCTTATGCCTTTTATAATTACAGGACCAAATGAAAAAGAAACTGCCTTAGTTCATGATTTGAAGCATAGATATTGCAACCATTTTTTTCTCTAAGGAATCACTAACCTTGGGATAAGAGGAGTATCTAGACATACATTCTCAAGTTTTCTTTTTGTTTTGGTTTTTTTTTTTTTTTAGCTGAGCCATCCTGCCACCTGTTGGCAGCTAAGCTTGGGCCGGGAATTGAACCACTGTTGCTCAGAGCTCAAACTCTTGAGCGAGCTCTTAACCAACTGAGCCATTCAGCTGGCCCTCTAGACATACTTTCTCAAAATGAAGCATTATTTTGAGAGTATTCTGCCACTTTGGTTTAATTTCATTTGAAATCTACATGGCTGATAAATTACTACTAATATCAATATCATTGCCCTGTTCTGTCCATGTGGTCTTATTTTGCACATATCTTTATAAAAAGTAATTCTGCCTTGTAAATGGACTAATAGCAAGGCATATTAAAATATCCATGAATTGAAAAATTAATTTCACATATGCTATGAGAGCCATGCTCCAATTTTTAAAATAAAACTAATACATTACATGTAACCTGAATATAAATGGTATCTGCTAAATAGGAGCCTTTTCACAGGGGAAAAAAAAAGAATATGGAGCATATGCTTGAAAATAATAAGCCACATTAGTTTTATCATAATATCTGAAAAAGATACCAAGTAAGTAGTTACCTTATTGGTGAATATCAATAAAAATATTTATTATAGTCACTCTACAGAATTCAGGAAAATGCCATTCAACACGAGATAGTATTGTTGTTTTTTTAACTCTGTTTTTTTTACTGCTTACATATTTCTTTGGTAATTATGCCCACATTTGGTTAAATATTGGGTTTTCGGAAAAGTCACGATGTATTCTTTTCTATTTTTCGTTGCAAAAATGCATCATGACTTTTCCGACAGCCCAATATATTAAAATAAGTGTCTGAAAAATCATAAGCAAATAACTTAGATGGCACACTTATTTATAGACAAAATAAAATGTTGGCCAGTTTTATAGTTTCTGTAGAAGTGGAGAAAATTTTATTCAATAAGAGGAAGTTTGTTCCTCAACTATGCTACTTAATAAATATTTATTTGGAATACATCCAAATTTTATTAAATATACTTAAATATATGTTTATTATAAAACAATAAAATTCTTAAATTTTTAGAAAAAGTATTTGTTAAATCCAATGTGAATTTAGCTTTTATAAGTAAATTTAATAACTTTTACACCATTTCTTATTAGTCACCAAAAAATAAAATAAGGGAAAATAAAACAGTATGCTGATTATTTCAGATTGGCTCAGAGATCACTTGGAAGTGAGAAAAATTTGAATAATCCTAAATTATCCCATCAACTAATTCAATATTAAAATTTTTCACAGCAGTAATAGGATTTGCCTGATAACTAGTGAATTCAAGACATATGGAAAGTGGAGAGAGGAAGTTAATATTCAAATACATTTTTAAAGAATAGGTCACAACTATTGAAAGGTGGAGAAAGAGGCTATTATAAAACATCATCAAAATATTAGATTTTGAATGACGGACATCATGAATTGTAAACTACTTTTGGCACTTAGCTAGTCTGAAGTTCAGAGGGCACTTACTAACAGACCTGTCCCATATTGAGTTTGAAATAATTATGTGTGACCATCATAATACTGACTGTTACATAATGCTATCCTTCACAATATTGCATAGAACAAGAGAAATGATAATCACAATAATTATAATACAGACATATATGTCAAAAATAGTCACAGGATTTTAATTTCCGTGTGTGTGTGTGTGTGTGTGTGTGTGTGTATGCCTCTTTATGTTTTAAAACTGTTAAATTAATCACAAAGAATTGGATTATCTAGGATTATCAAATTAGACTTACACAAATCAGAGATTTTACCAGTCTCAAGCTTGATGAATTGTTTAAGAGTTCAAATAACTGCAAGCCACAGGTGAACAGGGAAAGGAATAGGGCTGCCGATTCAGCTCCCCAGCTCTATTCTTGTACTAGAATTCACTCTGACTCCAATTAAGACGTGAGGCTTCCATTGGTATGAAATGTCTGTTTTCCATTAATAAATATCCTTTTTTTTTTACTCAGTCCATTGTTTAAATACTATTTTTAAGGGAGTCATGCCTTATAAATTATTTCATTCTAAGTTTTTAGAAAGTAAGTATTCCTAGGTCAATGAGGTATAATGTGCTGGGAATATTTAGCCCATAAATTAAGATTCTCCCTCTAGGAAATATTATTAGTTTATTTGCCAAGAATTCTGTCATTTGTATGATTACAAGGGGATTGAATAAACTACCTACCTCCTTTTTATTTCAGAAATTATACCATAATAAACGGAGAGGTTAGATAGCTGGTTAACAATTTTCTACTCATTGTATAATACTAGTACTACACAAGTTGGGACATTGGAAGTGTGTAGAAAGCAAGGTTCTCCAGATTAAAACAATGAAGCCAATCAGTTGAAAGGCCTTAACAGCAAAAATGGAATTTTCTGGAGGAAAAATTCTGCCTCAGAACAGCAGAATTTACTGTCCTTGAGTTCCCAGCTTGCAGGCCTCCCTGACATATTTAGAATTTACCAGCTCCTGCAATCACATGAGCCCATTTCTTAAAATAAATCTCATCTCAAAGGTCAGTTTTTGCTCTCATGTCTTTCAGTTAATTGGATGTGTCCCACTTACACCATTAAAAGAAATCATTTAAATTCAACTGATTGTAGATATTGACTACACATACAAAACAGCTTCACAGGAAAACCTAAATTAGTATTTGGTTAAATAACTGGGTACCGTAGCCTCGCCAAGTTGAAACATAAAACTTATCACAGAATATGGTCCTTCTACCAATGTAAAAGACTCTTGCATTCAAGAATTATTCCTGCTTGATTATAAACCCACGAATCCCACTTGATGATGGATTTCTGTTGGGAAGCCTGATTTCATGATATGATTGGTTAGAAAATATTTTGTTCACTGTGTTCAGGTTCAATCAATCACCATCCGACAACTCATACTCTACAAGTACCCCAAATATATTTCTTAAAAAAATATTGTTTATTTTATCCAGCTTTGCTCTATGTGGCATTTTGCATTTTCCAAAGATGGCCACAGTAATGCCTCCCCTCGCACATATTTTCTATAATGTGTTCATGACAATTTTTCCACTGAGAATACCTTAGAGGAAAAAGCTATTATATAATTTAATAAAATATTGGTACTGTAATGGATGCCATATCTTGACGTTAAGATATTTGGCATTTAAATAATCCAGTTCATTTTTTTTTAATGACAGGTTTTCTCTCTCTGTTTTTGTTAGATTTATATTTTCCATTATCCTTAAAACTTAATCTAAAATTTTCAATATCCTTCTCTAAATTAATGGACTCTATTTTAAATTTCACCAACTGTAAATTATAGTCTACTGGCTGTTCTCTGGTAGGCTGCACTTCATTTTTAACTTTACCACTCCATGTAACTTTGAAAAAGCTCTGAGCTTTGGCTCCTGGTGACATACATCTTATGAATTGACAAATGGCTCAGAGAAACAAATTCCAGAATGTTAGTTTTCTCAATGGTTTTTACTTCTCTATGAGATTTTGTTTTCCCCTGCATTTCATGAAAAATTTTTGTTTTCTCTTTGATTTTATTGCTTTATGTCAAATTGCTGTATTATAGACAGAAGCAGATTTTCCTTTTCTCTTTAATGGTAGACGTCATTCGTTGAAACTTAATGATGTGTCATTCTCTGCCTAAGTATACAACAAAAACACTATAAAAATGAATGACATTTTTGTGTATATGTTGTCAGTGTTTTTTTTACATAGTTTTAAAATTTTTCCCAAATCCATCCTGGCCAATGTCTTTTTCCATAGGATATGTAGATATTTTCAAATAGGGAATCCTAAATTTTAGTCTAGTAAAAATACCCGGCTGACTTTTTCTGGGTATTGAGAAGAAAAATGGGACTGAGATCTCATTCTTCATCACATCTCCTATTTAACCTTACGTCACAGAGCTCTCTTCCATAACTATATTTTTATTTTATAAAATAACCTCCAAAATGCTGTTAGATTTGCATATTTATTTTCACTTTGCTTCCTGATTTGAGGAGGGCATTTAAGATTGTGATACTTAAAAAAAAATTAAAAAAATCAACATGCCTAGGTTCTTTCCAAGTTTGAATTCTACCTTTATGAATTTCCAAATTTGAATTCCACCTTTATGAATTAAAGACTTGTTTCCTCCAATTTGTGAGCACTGGGGAGCAGGGAAAATAGAATGTCTTTTGGGCAAACTGCCTAACTTCCTTGCCTTGCCACTCCTTGTCAACTACGATTACATCTTTCTCTGTGTCTGATAACTTTATATATCTACTTTATGTATCTAAGATTCTCATGACACCTCTTCTGCTATCTTCTACTCATATGTATATGCTGTTGGTCCTTGATCTTTTTTTTACAACTGGTTATGGCAATAAGTTCTATGAAGGAAAAGATAAATGTTTATATCTAAACATCCATAATTAACCATTTGTCTGCCTCAGAGTTTCACTCAACTTTAAAAAAAAAAGCAAAATTACAGAAAAATATAATTTTCAGTTATACAAGGCAATAGTCACATTATAAATCATTTTATAACTGAGTCCTTATTGAAAATATGTATCAAAACTATTATAGAGACAACTAAAATGTGAATGAAGTAAGAGAGTGATGCAGAACCATTGTATTCTGTCTTTTCTTAGATTTGGTATTTGTGTATTTGGGATCTATTATTCATAGGGCCAAACTAAGGGCCAAAGTTGTTCACATGTCCCCTGCCCTGCAGAGCCCATAATCTGAAATGCCTGCTTATCTCTCACACACAAGCTGATGTTTTTACTGCTGTAAATCACCCCAGGTCAACTACTAGAAAACTAGCGACCACCCCTAGAGGGCAGAGACCAGTTACATTATTCAAACTACCCAATCCCAAGCTGCTGTCCCTGCCTTGCCATGACATTCTTGCAGAAACCTAACTAAAGGCTATGACCTACACTTCCCCTCATTCCTCCTTCCTATTTCCTGACCAAATCTGGTGCTTCGCTATAAGTGCCTGCATGGCATGACATGGTGTGCTTACTCTTCTTGGGAAACAGAAATAAGAAATTCTCCTCTCAAAAGCATTATCCTCCTCATGTCATCATTAACTCACCACTACAAATTAATATCCCGAGGATACAATTGCCACACTGTCATAACAAGATGAATGGTGAGCACTGAATACGCTTCCAACAAAAACCAGTTTTCAGAAACTGGGGTCTTTCCTAAAACAGAATTTTTATATACTTGTCCTCATCCATATGAAAGAATAATAATTACAATATAAAGACCATGGGATCTAGTATTGCCCTTTAAAATATAGTTAGAAACCACTTATCAATATCTAATTTAAAAACACATTAAAATAAAGATGTTAAAATTCTAAAATTAGGATGCCTCCAATAATTTTTATATCAACAGAAATCATTTTAAGAATTGATACACTATGCAATTAAACAATAGTTGCATGAAATTTGGAAATCTGTTTACCTCTTCCAAAATACAAGTGTATTTAATTCATAAAATCTTAAATACATACTGTCATTATTTCATTCCTTAAATAGCTTTCTTCCTTCCACCAATTTCCCTCTTTTTTTATATCTCCCTTTATCTGTATGGGTGTCTTGAATGTCCCTTATAGAATGATATCACTGGTGACTTCAAGAAGACTGCATTGACCGGATTTACTTCTGTTTGTTTCTGACATTTTACTATTGCTTGATAATTATTATATGGATGCATTTCTTATTAAAAATGAATTGACTGTATTAAAACAAAATATTGTATCTTCTTCAAGGTGGTTATTGAATTTGGGAACAAGGGAGTAATGGAAATAACATTGAGTTTAGTACCTTCACAAAATAAGACAGGAGATGAATAATTAAATGGCATTAAATTAATTATCAAATGTAGTTTTCAAGAGACAAATATCATCAGAATTGGTAATGATGATAGAGTAACAGATATGCCCTTATCTGCATGCTAACTGCTAACGTGCTGTTGGGCTAGAGTTAGGTAAGTCCAAGAAGTTGGTTACACACACATAATTAATGCCCAAAGATTTGAGCAATACTTATGGTTGACACTTATGTGGTAGATGCTTATTAGCAAGACTAGTCTCATCTAGAGGTGTGCCATACAGGAATACAGAATGAGTTTACTATTATTTTTCTTGACCTCAAACCATCCGCTCTCTCTCTCTCTCTCTCTCTCTCTCTCTCTCTCTCTCTCTAGTCCTAGGCTATCCTACTTGGAAACATATGACTGTCATTTTATGTAGGACTTAAATTCTGATGCAGGAAATTATGCCACTCTACATCATCGTGACCATAATTCCTGATGCCCTAAAGAGTGTAATTCTACAAGGAGGCATTTTCCAACATGAAAACAGAGGCAAATGTATGTGATCCATGGCTATGTTTTTTATTTTAAAAAGTGTCCTTTTCCAGAAGGAGCTCTGCCAATTTGAATAACTATAATTTTAACCCTGTCTTTTTAAATGTTTACCTTTCTAATGTAGGAAGAATACTACTTAATATTGCTGATAATAGACCATTTATTAATAATCTATGGGACAAACATACATATTTGCAGAATTTACTTTTTGGCTAGATATAACTTTATGCATAATCATGAAAGTATAAATAGAAATTAGGTTTCATAACATAGTTGGGTCTTTTAAGATACATTCTAATATTCCATTTTTGGAGGAAATATGTAATTTGCTCATTAAAGCAAAAATACACAGAATGAGTCTTTAGCAGTTGCTACAGAATCCAATCAGTTATAAGATACTTTGAACAGCCTGAAGTCCCTTATTTCAGATTCACTAGTCTGGCATGTTATGAATATCCTGACTGTCCAAAGGGGAGTGAAAAATACATTACATATGCTGCTGTATTCTTATTGGAATATCGAACAGGGAACTAAAATATGTGATATTTTCTAAATGTTTATGTTTCAAGGTTATGGTATAGATATCTTATTTATCCTCACTCTTATTTATTGATTTGGAAAAAAATAAAGACGACTTTAAAGAAGTATATTTTGCTTTAAGTTAAAACAGATACAACTGTTGAGTGATTTCACAGAGGAGAAATATGAGACATAGGATATAATGATAAAGTCCCAGAAAGCTGAAGTAAAACAAAGTTCTAGCAAAGGGAGTTATGGTGGAAGAAGTTTGGAGTACCACATAAGTGGAATAGGTTTCAAATACCGAAGTGCCAGTCAATAGGAGCTCCCAGAGAATTCTCTGTGGGACAAAGACATTAGTAATGTTGAGCATAGGTGTCAAGCAGTGCCGTATAAAAAGGCAAATGTTTTTTAGAAGAGTGGACTAAAGGCTTTGGAGAAATTTTATGTTAGTAAAAGGGAAACAAAGAGAAAAAAATGATGCAGAAAACACTACAAGAAAGTGAAAGACAAAAATGGAAAGACTAGAAGTTTTGTTAAGAAATTTCAATTTTCCTGTGGGCAGGGGTCTAAGTGA
Source organism: Hipposideros armiger (assembly GCF_001890085.2). NCBI lineage: Eukaryota > Metazoa > Chordata > Mammalia > Chiroptera > Hipposideridae > Hipposideros > Hipposideros armiger. The sequence goes on along the minus strand of NW_017732004.1, from coordinate 541,497 downwards.
CTTCTACATTTGTCACAAAACATAATATAGGTAGGACATGCTTTCTCATCAGTGTCCCTTGTCCTGCTTTTTTTATTATTACTTCCTTTACCTTTTCTCTTTCATGAAATTTCTGGCTTTGGTCAATACCATTTGGAAAGAACTGCTGCTACTGAATTTTATTTAGAGAAAGTGACAATACACACCTGTGACTATGACATTTAACCCACCAAATAGAAAAGTAAAACAGCATATTAACAAATGCCATCAGCAACCTAGAAAACAAGAAAAGATTGGCTAAGGGTATATTGAGAATATTTCAAAACATAAATGTACTATAAGCCTGAAAATACTGAGGGCTTATAAGAAGTTATATTTTATTACTACTGTTTTAATTGCTTTAAGAGAATAATGATAAACTCTATATGTATTTTATGAAATTATAATTTTGGTAATTACTTCTTTAAACTTGCATACCACTATGGCTTCTCTGATTTTCCAAATTATTTTATATTCCATTATAATTATGCATTACTGGGTGGGGAAGACAAGTAATTTATATCGATTTATGTCCGAGGCTAAGTGATATTATTCTGATGTCAGTGATGAAATAAATCATTGAGAATCAACAAAAGTTAATTCTGTGCTGAGGTCTTAAATATTTGTTTGCTATGGACAAAATCTACATGTAATTCAAATATCTCATCCTTATAATGTAGAAGGGGATTGAATCGTGACTACTGTCTCATCCATTGGGGTTCAGAAGCACTTGCTAGGTAACTTCATTTATCTATAGCCAATTAAACTTTCTCTGACCCAGACTCATTGGACAATAGAATTTAACAATTTGCAATAAACTGGAATTTTAAAAGGAAGTAAAATTAATTGTTATTATATGTGTATACAAAAGAAACAAATAAAGGCTGGTAATAACTGCCTTGCTTCCTACTTCTTGACACACATACATGCAGTGGAAGAGTCTCATAGGTCAGGAATTCTCTTTCATGATGAAAGAGTTGTCTATTAAAAGCCCCTTCTGAACTATCTCTCAGCTCTGCAGAACCTTAAATATCTTAATTAGGATAGAGTCTAACGTGTATTTGTTTCTAATTTTATGCTAATATGATTCATATTATATTATATATATAGTGAGATTCATATATATAGTGAGGCCAACTACAGCAGCCAATCCCTGTTTCTAGACTCAGAACATTGTAGCTTCTCTCAAATGTCAGCTATTTAATGTTGAAATAGCTTAGGAGAAAAAGCACGGATGTGCATAGGACAGCTTTTATTGTCATATTTACTGCTAATATACCAGGTAGAAAGAAAACCTAATAACAATTTACTCAACTGTTTCCTATCACTTAGCAACTTATAATTGCTAAGATATTACATTAGTCTGATTTAATCCTGCTGAAATTTCAGTTAGCCTATTTATTAATCTTGCCAGGCTTGACAGGAAAGACATGACACAAACAAATAGTCTATTTAAAGATAATTTAATGCATTTACTATTTACAGCAGTAGATGCAGAGTAGAATAGAACTAAAATTGATGGTTGAAACTCTTGGGGACTAGCAATAGATAGAAGCTATTGGGTTGTCGGAAAGTCATGACGTGTTTTTTCTATGTTTTTTTGTTGCAAAAATGAGTCATGACTTTTCCGGCAACCCAATATTATCATATTTAGCTTTACAGGGAAGAGACTACTTTTATCAGAGCTTACAGTGTTATAGCCATGGAAGTGGGGCCACTCAAATGCCACTGTGGTCATAGATGATGCAGCCATTGACAAAAAAGTGACCCAACATGGTGAGAATGTGGAATATATTCCAAGCACTCTCTCTCCGCCTACCCTTTGTCCAAAACTATAACAAATGGGCAAGGGATCTAAAGGTTAGCCTACTAGGTAGGGCACAGAAAAGTCAAAAGGGGTGAAGAGTAATTCTGCACAACAAACTGAGTAAAGTCATCACGGTAATATACTAACATTAAAACACAGTCTATATTTAAATATTAAACGTTTAAATTAAGAGAAGCTCATACATATATTATAACTATTTCATTACAATTTATTTTTCAAGATTAAATGATTGCATAGTGAATTTTAAGAAATATGCAATTCATAGTTCAAACAATTTGAGAATTTATTATGTTTATTTTAATTTCAACAACAGCTATCTAACAGAAGAATGAAAAAACAGACCCATTGCTACTTCACAAGGTATCTTAGATTCCTTTCTTATGAAGAGAATGGACGATACATATCTCTAAATTTACTGTAAGAAATCTATGTGTTCATTTAAAAAAGGTTTAGTTAAAAATGTAAAATCTAAAATATGTATTATATATAATATTAAAATAGCACTATTGGAAATTTACATTAGGCAATAGCCAGATCAAATGCACTGGGAGGTCCTCTTACTGCAGAATGATTGGACACCGCTAAAACATAATTCATAACTGCATAAATTAAATTAATCATATCTGAGATGACTGAGCAGTTAGCACATGAAAATGGTGTGGCTGCCTAAATGGCGTAAGATGTAGAAACAATGAATGATTAGAGAGAAGCAAGTAAACACACACACACACTTTCTATGTCCACTAAGGTTTTGCACTATACTTTCCTCTCATTCTGAGACAACCAGTCATTTCCTTTTAGGAAAAAACTACGCTTTTCTCTAAAAAAAAAAACCATACCCTGTGTACTTTGAATACAAAGTTATTCATCTCTGCCACTAATACTCATATGCATATACATACTTTGGTTACAACTTTTATCCACAGTAACTTCTCTTTCACAGAGAAAACTAAGAGGTGGTTCAAAAATGAACCAGGACATTCACAAACCAAAATATATGTACTCTATAAAATTAAGCAGTACAAAATATATCATCTTTAATATTACACAGTTTACACACAGATGGTGCTTACAGGCAATTATATTTTGCATTTTTACAAATGAATTTATAATTTTATTAAAGAATATTCAAAGAAACCACTTTAAGTTCTTGTGAGTTTAGCATGTCTTTAAATTCAGGGAAATGTGTTTAAGCTTTGTCTTATTATTTCTCTCTCCTCCTCCTCCTCCTCCTCCTCCTCCCTCCTCCTCCTCCCACTCCTCCTCCCCCTCCTATGATATTTTTGCTAAACCACATATAATTATTATGTACTGAAAACTGAATTTTTGGAAACAGCTTCAGTATGAGAGCAAAAAAATAAAAACAGTTAACTATCATCAACTGCTTCTGTTACCATATCTATAGTATTTATATGTTTCTATATTTTAAAATAACCACGTAAGAAAGAATCCTGTAAAATCTGTGAAGATAGTATTTAATTGAATTATTTTTTCAAAAATAATCCTATAGCTTTCTTTCTTTTTTTTAAAAAAAGAATTCCATTAATTTATGTTGTCATTAAGGCACCAATGAATCTCAAAGGAAATATTAGAATTAATTTTTTTTCAAGTTTATAGCTGAGATGTTCACAAGCCATAGCTAATAGTCTATCTTGGGAATAATTACTGGTAATGGGCATCCAAGGGAAATGATTGCCTGCTGCTGTGAATTAGGAGGACACAGGTGGTGTTTATCAATGGCAATGGGTTGGAGGAGAGCAGCAGTAAAGCTAGGAGTGCTTAAGCCTGATTTGTGGAACCATTGTTTGGGGATGCTTCAAACATCAATAGCTACTTATAATAATGACCTATATATTTTTCTCATGGAAAACAAAATGAGGTATAAAAAAAATTTTAGAATTATGCCTTTAATGTGTGGCCGTGGAATGCCTTCATGTTGTGGAAAATGCCCATTTTAAGGCAGGTTTCTGAGTAAATATAAACAATATTAAATTAAGGTTAACAATGAATATTGCCATCATGCTAAGTTATATTTGCTTGGAATTAATAATAATTAGCAAATTGCATTAACCAGTTACATTGTGATATGTGTTCATAAACATGTCAGGTGTCCAGTGAATATATAAATAGCACTATTAACTTAACTCCATTATTATTGTTATTTATCACACTACTTAGGGAAAATTACAATATATCTTCAGTGATTCCCTTAGTGTAATCAGTGGTTCAAAGTAGATAACCACACAGATGCCATTTAGTTGGCTCTTTTTTATAATATTAAAATACCTGAATTTAATCTGCACAAATTTAGTTTATTGGAAATAGACAACAGGGGAAATGAACTTTTGAATAGTGTCTAGTTATATGGATGATTATCTCAAATATTCCTGAATAGATTTTTAAAAATAATTACATGATCATAAAAAATCTTGAGAGAAAAAATTTTAGATAAATACCAATTCAGTCTAATTGAAATTAAATAAATATAAAATGCCAACTGCATTATCCCTATGATTGCTGATAATTTTACTTTAAATATAAATTTGAATTTGAGAAAAAGTTGAATACACTCATTTTACTATATGAGAAGTGAAAAAAAACTGGTGTACTATCACAATCAAAAAAACACAAACAAACCAAACAGAAACTGGAAGGTCCAATTATGATAAGATGTTGATTCCCATTCCCTTCTACAATCATAATCAGTCAAACATGCCACATTAATGCAAAACTAATTAAGTTTTGTTATGAGATCTAAGATAATTTTCAACTGCTTTCAAAGACACACGAAACACATTGGGAAAGGAAACTGTCTCAAAATATGATGTAAAATAAAAGAGGAAAAATGAGAATGTTAGAACAAATTCAGAGAGCTAAGTAAAATTTTTAAAAAACAGCAGAACATTAAAATTTCATGAGCATAAATGAATTGTTTTGCATGATATGTGGTAAGTTTCATCCATGATAAGTCATCTATAAGCCCAGTAGCATGTTGAAAAATGAAAATAGCACCTTTGCCATTCAAATAATTTGCTTTTAAAAAAAACGCAGATAATTTGAAAGTTATGTGAGTTGCATGAAGCAGGTAGATATAATTAAAACAAAATGCACTGACATATTTTTGTAAGAGAAAGAAACCAACTTAGTGACACAATATGGAATATGGTGGTTAATACATTTTCTCAGAATTGCTTAAAATATTGAAATGACTATAACAAGATTTAGTCAACACTAGTGAAGAATCTTGAATTAAGAAGCAGTAGAAACTTCCAAAAATCTCTTTGATTACTGGAAATGCAATTTACTTGTGACAATGCTGGGGTCTAATGGTAGCACTCCCATGAAATCATTACAGGGCTTCCATAACAATAAATTATAAAAATATATTAATAAGACAGTTTTCGTTAAATACTAATTTATTAGTTAGAGTTGAGTGAGGAAAGAAAACTTCCTGGGTATTTTAAAGAGAAGAAATTTAACATACTGGTTATTGATGTGGTAGGTTGAGGATTTGAATCAATGTCTATGAAGCGATCCAGAGTGTAGTAATACCATACTTTTTCACCTCCTAGGGTGGAGTGACAAGTGGAACATGTTGTGTTATAAGAGCCAACAGACCAGAGGAACTGCGAAATCTAGGGTCATGCAGACCGGCGAGGATGTTTCATGAACTATGCTACAGACTGAATGTTTGTGTGTGACCCCCCTCCCCCAATTCATGTGTTGAAGCCTAATCCCCAATGCAGTAATATTTGAAGGCAGGGCCTTTGGGAAATTATTAGGTCATGAGAGTGGAACCCTTATGAATGGTATTAGTAACTTTACAAAAGAGAACCCAGAGAGCTCTCTTTTCCTATGTGAGAACACAGCAAGCGGAGAGCCATCAATGACCCAGAAAGCAGATTCTCACCAGACACCCAATCTGCTCTGTACCTTATTAGGCTCATGCTTCAAAACTGTGAGAAACAACTGCTGTTTAAACCATGTGGTCTATGGTGTTTTGGTTATAGGGGAACCAACAAAGACAGACTACAACCACACCTTACACAGCTACTGCTAGAGATGTAACCAAAGGAAAAAAGGGAAAGGGGGGTCCATGGGCTCCTCTCTCATATACCCCCCAACTTCTCATACTTGCCTCACATTGATCAAATACTGCCAAATGCCAGCTAAAATGGGGGGAAACTATTCATTCTGAGATAATGTGCAGACAGAAGGACAGAGCAATTACACAGCCTCAGCAGAGGTATTAAAGAACACACGATATAGGGAAGGGTGGAAAGAAATTTGAAATAGAGTAGTAAGGGAAAGGCTTTCTTAGCAAAATATATTGAGGTGATCCTTTCAGGGTTTCACAGGTTTTACTTATCCATTCTTTCATTGTTAGATTGGTTCAAAGTTCTGTTCTCTGAAGCTGTGCTGTAGATGAAAAAACAAACTTCAATATCTTCCTCACATAGAATTACCGGTCAATTTTTTTAGGATCTTCACATATATTTTATACAAACATTTCCCAAAAATGTTTTATCAATTCAAACTCCCAATGTTAATGTAAGAATGTGTCAAATGAATTATATCATATGCTCATCACTGATTTAAATACATACAACCCCCCCAAGAAAAAAAATAAAATTATCCCCATAAAGAATTGAAAAAACTAGAAAATCAAAGAAATATTAAAAATAATTGAAAACTCTCCCTCTTTCAAGACTCTGAAATAAGTTGTAGGTGTGATATTTATCCAGCCCTGAAGATAGGATTGTAAATGAAAATGTCAAAAGACAGTTCTCTATAAAATGACATCTCCAAGCTTAGTTCTGAATTACTTGTAAAATTCACTGTGGTACAGGAGATCTCTCTGGGATAGGTTACAAAAGAATTCACTAGAGTCAAAGAACAATGCCACTCAAACTTTCCTACTATTTCACTATAAGGGCAACTAATAGAGGGTATTAGTAATTTCTGTTACACCTAATAGTTTTGAATTCTCTCTTATTAGAGGAAGGCGAAGAATGTGGTGAGACACACATTTCTTCTTTCAGCAGTAACTGATTTTGATTTATCCTGCAGATTTTCCAATAACCACATTGACCTTTATCTCAGTGTATTGCTCACTGTTCATCCATAGTAAAATGTGCCATGTTGGTAATAATTTTCTTTTGAAATCATTTTTGTTGTCAAAAGGGCAGGTTTTAAAGAGCAAGAACAAACCCTCTTAGGAATCCTTAGGGGCTGTAAGCCTGCCTTTCATACTATTCAACCTTTTACTTACAAAGGGCTCTTTTAAACTCCAAGTCTCACGCCAACTGCATCAAAGAGAGGATGAGACAATGCCTTCTGCCAGTCATTTCCTTGCAGTGGTTGAAGGAACTCCCCATTATGACCTGCATGTTTGAAAAGAAACCTTTAGGATGCCACTTTTGTAGGTCTCAAAAAAGGACCTCCTAATAAATTGGAATTTATATCATTTGGATGATATTTATGCCCAGACTGGTGAAGCCACATAATATATTTAGTTGGGCAGGATGTGGTATATAAACCCAAAGGACATTTACTGCTCAAATTTCCTATTGCAAAATGCTTTCTCTTAATCTCAAATGCTCCATGCAAGTTTGTAGGATTATTTCCACTTCTAGGTGCCTGCCTTGTGTTTCTACTCCTCTACTAATTTGAGATGTTTATCCTGTTTTATGTAGATATGAAGTTTATTCTGTCTGGGAAAATAAAGACAATTACTATGGGAAAATTTCACTATTAGGAAAGAAATTTATGGGTGATAGTACTCTCTTTGGATTGGGGAAACTACTATATACTATCCCTTTTAAATTGATTAAGCACAAGAAAAAAAAAGGTGTAAGTATAAAACCCATCCCTTAGACATTGTGTCTCTACTGATGTTCACCTAGAACAGCACTGATTTTACTTATTTTAATTGACTTGTCAGATTAAGGAGATTCTGTCTTGGCTATGATTGAGGGTTCTCTTTTTTATGTAGCTGGATCATGACTGAGATAAAAAGTTTCAGTTGGGGGGCCAGCTGAGTGGCTCAGTTGGTTAAGAGCTTGCTCAAGAGTTCAAGCTCTGAGCAATAGGGTCACTAGTTCGATTCCTAACCCTAGCTGAGCTGCCGCTGAGCTGCCAACAGGTGGCAGGATAGCTCAGCTAAAAAAAATAAAAGAAAAAGAAAAAAATTTCAGTTGGAGGCAGAATAATATGTACAAACCAAGTCACTAAGTCAGAAAGACTAAGGCTAGTGTGGGGAGTGGCACCATGGAGCCATTTTAGGGTAGAACATAAGGATTATGAATAAGGGCAGGCCATAAAGGCATCTGTGTGAGTTTTAAGACTTGAGCCCAAAGACTGAGGTCAGATTTTACTCCAGAGCATCTGTAAATTACACTCATTAAATGATAATTGGCTACCAAATTGCTAATTATGAATAAATACATTTTATTTCGTTATGAGTATGTACTATGCTTTGCAATGACACATAGAATGTATTGCTAAGGATCTATAAATGTATCATATAAACAGATCAGAATTATTATAACTCAGAGTTTTGACTGAAGTTTTAAAAGGAACTTTGGAAGTTACTATAGATAGAAACAGATAGTTGATGTACAATTAAGTTATGAAATCAAACCCTTTTAAAGGAGTTATAATAATCCATACTAGCTTCATTTCAAGTACAATCATTCAAGGCTATAGTTTGCCAACAAAGATAATATAAGATTAAGGCACTCACTCTATCTCAACACCTCTACAGACACATGAGAAAAAATAACATAGAGGAAAATGCAATCTAGTTTCACAATTGCTGCATAGGAAGTATATGGTAAAAGCATAGTTGCTATGCAAAGAAACTAACCTTATTTTGATCAGGCATTCTCAGATCAGAACATTTGAACACATCCTCAGTAATTTTTACTCCCCATATATTAATCTATTATAGGTCAAATTGCAATGATACATTAGCAGGTATTTCCTGAATTTTCTAACTAACTGCAGTCAGATGTGGCACTACATTAGTCCAGGTCATTTTTAAATTTATCTCTAATCAATCATGTTTAAATGAACAAGCAGTGTCATACTTCAAAATATTTAGATGATAATTAACAAACTTATTTATATGAAGATGTTTTAGTTGCAAATATATTATCCTGATGAAAAACATAAAAATCCTATGTGTATAATAGTAAATATATGTTTGCATAGTAATTTATTAATTTATTTTTTCATTCATATATGGGGTGCCAAAAAATATATACATTTTAAGTGATGTTATCTATGCTCAAGCAGTAGCTCGATGTAATCAGAAGTGTCTAGACGCTGATAGTAACCACTTTGAGCACCTCTTGTAATTCCAGAAGTCAAACGTGACTTGTATTCATATTTTGCTATCAATATATATTGAGTATTACAATTAATACAGTTTTTTCCTTTCTTTAAATGTGTGTACATTTTTTGGCACCCTCTGTATTTATAAGTTCATTCCAAAATATTTATTAGGCAGCTACAATACTACAAGCACTCTCTACAAGTTGGGTACAATGCATGTATTAAAAAATATACACTTTCATGCAAGTGACAATGGAAAATTGTGTCTCATAAATATCCATTTCTTGCTCTATCCAATGTCTTGACTTTGGATGAATTATCCATGGACATGTTATTCTGAGTAATTTGTCCAAAGAGGCTGAGCTCAAATTTATTCAATTTGCTCATGCAGTATTAAATTAAGGCAATTATCAACAAGACTTCAAGAAACGGGATGAGGTCATCTTGCAGTATTGACTTCAACAATCCCTCATGTAGGGGGTTGCTAAACTTGGCAAATAAAAATACATAATACCCAGCTAATTGGAATTTCATGTAAACAATAGTTTAATATAAGTATGCCCTACATATTACAGAAAAAACACCTATGTGAAAAATTATTTGTTGTTTATCTGATATTCAGATTTAAATGAATATCCTGTATTTTATCTGGCTAGCTTATTTTCCAGGTCTCCAAACTAAACTAGCTGAATGATTTACATACCGTCTGGGTCTACCTTGGAGATCCAAGTGACTTTCTTCTAAAGTTTTTGTATTGATCTTTCCCTTGGCCCATAGTATCAATCCAGGTAAAGAAGGGTATATTAACAACGTATAGACTTTTCCTTGGCTCAGGAAGAAATCTAGGGAAATTCTACCATCCATTTTAACTATGAACAGAGAACTGAGATTAACCTGAATGGCTTTCATGGCCAAGATGAGATCAGTAATCACCTCAGCCAAACAGAGGGACAAATTAAATTAAAAAAATACTTTTTAACAGAAATAACTCCCATGGTAAAATAACTGATGGTAGGATGCACATTAGAAAAAAAAATGAGTCAGTTATCACTCCAGGAAGCTTCCTAAAGTAACTAAAAGTATCATCATTTTGGAGAGATCTCCATATTCATCAGAGTTTCTGCTGTGTTATTTTTTAAAACACTTAAGGTCTCTTGTGACCACTCTTAAGGTTCAAGTTACCATCTGCTCAGGAAAAAGAGGGGTTACTGCCCGATTTCTATAGAAGAAATAAAGACCCGAGAGTATTTACGCTACCCCTAGAGTGAGTCAGTCACAATTTTGAGACTCTCCATAGTGCTACCTAATCATTCAGGGGGTACAGATTGGCAATATGTCCAATTCAACCTTCCAGAAAGGTAACAGGTCTCAGAGTTTCCAGTTCAGTTTTAATAACTGAGTCTGGTTCTTTGTTTTAGAGGGAATTTACAACATGTCTTGTTTTTTTGCTATTAATCCAGTTGATATTTAATTGTTCCAATGGGATGACATCCAAAGTATTGATTTGACAGGTGTTTGGATAGAAGGGTAGGAACTGGGCTACCAATTCCTGTTTCTGAGGGTCTTAAAAAGGTTGGTAAAATTATGATCAGAACTGACTGGAAGGGGATAGAAAGCTTAGTGGTCATTTAAATTTAAGCTTCATGAAACATTTTGGAAAAATTGATCCAGGATGTTTTTCTTAATGAAGAAAGGTTAATACTTAAATACAAAGATCACTAATGGTGCTCGGTCCCCTGTATCTCCCAGGGATTAAGGTATCGTCTTCCACTGACAGTGTTATTGTCATAAGCTTGACTTGTCTCATTCAAGTAGCTAAAATATTACCTTTTTCTCAAACATCCCTTACTTGTGTCTTGACCTTTGTTCTGGATTAATCAGTTGCAATTATTTGCAAGGGCATTTTTATAAAGCTATACATATCCATTATGACCAATATAGAAGGAGAAAATGATGAGCAGTAACTCACAGACAAGATGTTATCTTATGAGATAAGACTATGCCAATCCAGTAAGAGAATCAATACAGAATCAGAATTATGCTCAAATCCCCTTGGTCTCCTTTTGGCTAGGCTACCGCCAGTAAGATGTAGCTACCAGGTCAGTTTGTGTTTGATGTTAAGGCAAAGATAATGCATCATGCCCCAGGTTGATGGTCTCAAACTTTCAAAATTGGTTTAGAGTATGCATCACCATTTTTGTTTTGATCATTATCTAGGAAGATGCCTGGAAATTATCTCTTTCTGTGTACATCCAAATTAAATGACCAAATTGCCTTACTTATATATGTGGACCAGGAAGAGGTAAATGAGTTCAAGTCAGAAATAATTTTACTTGATTTATAATTGTAAGGAGCACAGAAGTTTCCTTGAACATCTTGACTATCATTATATCGTTGAGTGGTTTTTGCAGAAAAAGATACACCTTTGCCAGATTGAAAATGGTACTGATTGCTGAAAACATGACTCATTAGTTTCAAAGATTCTAATAATGTTTTGGAGTTGGTTGTCAGACTGGAACAGTAATAGTTTAAGCTAAAATGAAGTTGAAGATTATCTGTCAAGAGTAGACAGGGATCATATTCCACACAATGTGGCCTCCTATACCTGTCTATATATCTGAACAAAAGGTAATTCACAAAAGAATGGAAAACTTACTAAATGGTATCCAAATAATTCTTACAGTAAGACCTCCACTCTAAAAAATAAATTAAAATAAAATAAAAAATGAAAAATTTCCCCAGTTCTAATGTTAAAACCAGATGAAAACTTAAGAAATGTTACCATAACAATGTAGCAGCAAATGTTCAGATTAAGATGGAATCCTCCCACAGGTCAACTTTTGGCAGAATCCCAATTCTTGAATAAAGTGATAGATCCTTCAGCAAAACCATAGAGTCTTTTATTTTTGCTCAATACATGATGGTGGATAGTTCCCAATTCTCATACAATGGTGGATCGAAACAGCAATAGTACCTATCTAATAATATAGGTTTAATTTGTAGTTAATTCCCGCCAGATCACCAGATAATGGGCTCTTATTTTGGGGTTGTATAAGTGTGACACACATGGCTATGTTAGTAGCCATAATTTGTTTCTAACGTTTGTGGTCCCAAACACGAGTTACTTGAATCTGCCAGGCAATCTGTAACTTTCCAAGTGACAGACCAAACAGTTAGAAAATACATGGACTCCAAAAATCAGTAAAAATACAATACAACAAGTTTTTTTCAGAGGGGTAATGTTTTTGTTTTGTTTTGTTTTAATTTTATTTATTTATTTATTTATTTATTTATTTATTTATTTATTTATTTATGGTTAGTTTGAGGCATACAGAACAATGCAATAGTTACCCTTTTCACCCTCACAAAGTAACAACCCACCTTCCCCATCCATTGCACTCCCACCTCTGATATCATGCTTATCTATTACAATGTCATTGACTCCATTCCCACATTCTACTCTACATTCCGTGACTATATGTATATATAATTATAGTTGACATACAATATTATTCACTATCAGCTTCAGAAATGCAGTGCGGTGGTCAGGCCTCTACACCGTCTATGAAGTGGTCTACCTAACAAGACATGAGTCCATATGGCCCCCTAAAAAATATTTACAACATTATTAATTATATTCCCCAACCTGTCTTTTCTATCCCCGAGGCCATATTGTAGTTACCAGTTTGTATTGTCTCGTCCCTTCCCCTTCTCCTTCATCCCCACCCCCTCCCAACTAGCAACCCTCAGTTTTTCCTCTGTGTCTCTGAGGCTATTTTTGTTTACATTTCTCATTTACTCAGTTTTTTAGATCCCACATATAAGTGAGATCATATGGTATTTGTCTTTCTCTGACTGACTTATTTCACTTATCATAATGTTCTCTAGGTCCATCCATATTATTGCAAATGGGACGATTTCGTTCTTCTTTATAGCTGAGTAATACTCCATTGTGTAAATGTACCAGTTTCTTAATTCAGTCATCTACCTATGGGCGTTTCGATTGTTTCCAAGTCTTGGCTATTGTAAATAGTGCTGCACTGAACATAGGGGTGCATACATTTTTTCAAATTAATGTCTTGGGTTTTTTTTGATAAATACCTAAGAGTATGATTGCTGGGTCATAAAAAAGCTCCATTTCCATATTTTGAGATACCTCCATACTGATTTCCACAGTGGCTGCACCAGTCTGCAGTCCCACCAACAGTGCACCAGGGTTCCCTTTTCCCCACAAACTCGCCAGCATTTGTTATGTGTTGATTTATTGATGATAGCCATTCTGACCAGTGTAAGGTGGTATCTTATTGTGGTTTTTATTTGCATTTCCCTAATGATTAGTGAGGTTGAACATTTTTTCATATGCCTGTTGGCCATTTGTATGTCCTCTTTAGAGAAATGTCTCTTCATATCCTCTGCCCATTTTTTAATTGGGTTGTTTGTTTTTTTGGTGTTGAGTTGCATGAGTGTTTTATAGATTTTGGATATTAACGCCTTATCAGATGTCTCATTGACACATATCTTCTCCCATTCAGTAGGCTTCCTTTTTGTTTTATTGATGGTTTCCTTTGTTGTGAGAAAACTTTTAAGTTTGATGTAGTCCCGTATGTTCATTTTTCTTTTACTTCCCTTGTCCACGGGGATGGGGTAATGTTTAAGGCAATAAAAATGGCCTTAAGTTCTGCCTATGGAGAAGAGTGATCATATGCATTTTATATTCCATGGAAGTGGCCCCAAAGACTAATATCCATAGCAGCCTCGTGGACAAAATCCAGTTGCTATTTAGACAGACCTAATAGTATATCTGACCCAGGCATTTAGGGAACATCTGAGAATCAAGGAATCCTTTGATTCAACAGCTTTGCTTTCTGTAGTATAAATGTTTTCCAAAAAAGATAGCCATTTTTTTTCCATGTGAAGCCAGTGCTACTGGGCTGTTCACTGTTCAACCAAATTAACTTCTAACCCTTTCTGTCTATGTGAACCCTTATATGAGGAAACAAGGCAATCATTACTGACATGATTGTTTCTGTTTTTGGAATCTCTTGATTCAAGAGTTGTAACACATTGCTTTCTGACTGGGGCATTGTAGGGTTTGTGCATTATGGTTAACTTGGGGTTGACTCACACAGCAGTCATTTTTTTGAGGACTCCATTATTCTGGGTTATTTGCTGCTACATGGTCATTAAAACCTCTTAATTTTTCATCTGGTTTTACATACAAGAAAGGTAAGTTTTACAGGGTGAAGGACTGACTGTAAGAATTATGTAGATTTTAAGTCATTTTCTTGGTCACCCTTTTGCCAGAAATTCAGACTCAGTGCTTCCTCAGTGTTTTCACAGAAATGTTTTTGTTTGTTTGTTTTTAATTACAGGAAACTGTCCTAGAGGGAGCTAGAGATCATGTACAGAGAGAGAAAGTACCCATTAAATATACTCTGAGAGCATTTTTTGATATTTCCAAATGGATCCAAATTTAGAATGTTAGACTACAAAAAGCTTTGAGGCAGAAAATAGCCCTGCTGTTGCCATTTTTTTAAAATTATTTTTACAAGTATTATGTTCTTTTCTCCCTCATCTCCCAAGCAAACCAGAATATATATGTAACTGTCACCTGAAAAGGTGTGGGATATTAGTAATGGACGTTACAATGCAGACATCTTGATGCTGACTGTCAGATTGGTGAGGAAGTCCCTACCGCCTAAATCACAGTAAACAAGAAACATGGTATCTTTCAGGTAGTTGTCTGACCCTAGTTCCTAACAATTCACTGGTAGCCACCTCCCCAATATAGTTTCATTAACAGCCTACAACACAAAACACCATTTATTGTTCTGTGCACCATACAATTCAATACTTCCACTAACTGTTCACATATGGACTTCCCTCAAATCTTGTTAATTGACTCACAAGGCCTTCATCGTTCCTCTTCCAAAAGGCCATAAGTTTTAAATATTTTATCTCTCTTCTAAAAGTATCAAGAATTATGAAGAATTTGAAATTTTAACAAGTTTGAAAGTTAACAAGTTAGCCTGCCATAGTTCAATGGTTACTGGCAGAAGGCAAGATTCCTGGGTCAGAGACAAAAGGCTTTATCACTTGGAAGTATCAATATGGTTGCATCAGTTTTTTGCATGCTACCCCCTCAACCCCAGTCTCATGAGATGACACGAGTGGGCCTGATGTATGATGCATATGCAATGGATTGTTTTATAGGAGAGAAGCCCTGAGCTTAGGAAGCCTGAAACTTTTATAATGGCAGTGAGCATGCCTGCCCTTAGTGCTGCAGAAAGACCCTACATCAATCATCTGATGCCCTTTGCTATACAATTTTTCTTGAAAAGACAGTTTGGAAGAAAAGCTTGCTAGTTGTGCAAAGGAAAAGCCTTGCAAGGTGTAAAGAAACATGAGAGAATCGTGAAGAATTATCTCCCAACATATGATTCCTATGTTAATGTGCATGCTGTAGAAGCAATACAAAATTACTTGTCAAAAGGTTTATTGCTTCATAAATATGTATATGTCAGCATTATATTACCTTGTATATATTCATTATTTTCAGTACGCTCACATATATCAAAGTCTTAGCCTGGATCCCCTGTTGTAAGAATTAAAGTATAAATCAAATTATATATAGTAGGCTCTCACTAAAACCCTATGTGGTGAAGGTGAGAAAATAGAAAAGTCATCAAGGAAATACATATACCCATTTATTCTGATATTACTTTGATGATGGCTACTATTCAAAATGAATCACCAGAGAAAGAAAAAGAGAGAGAGAGAGAGAGAGAGAGAGAGAGAGAGAGAGAGAGAGAGAGAGCNAGAGAGAGAGAGAGAGAGAGAGAGAGAGAGAGAGAGAGAGAGAGCAGATCACTGAGAAGGTGTGTCCTATCAGTATTTCTTTGAAACTTCTATTATGGCTCATCAGTTTGCCTGCTATTATTTTATATTCCTGAACATTTTGTAGCTATATACAGTTGCCAGATATCAGAAATTCAAGTATGCCTTGTAGAGCATTTTTATTTTGCCTCACAATTCATACCAAATCAGGTTTATACTTCTAGCAAACATACAAATTTGAAATATAGCTCTCAGAATTGTTTGAAATGAAAAGCTAAACTATGCTGTTAAAATATTTTGATATATCTTCTGTAGGTAAGAATGTAGGGTACAGCTGATACATTTTTGAAAATGCAAATAGTCACTAATATTTATTGGTAACTTTATAGGCTGTGTATTTCATTATGTAATTCCCATACTTTAATTCTTTATCACAGCACCATAATGTGGTGCTGATGCTGACTGCCAGGTCGGGGAAGGAATCCCTACCACCTGACCCACAATGAGCAACAAACGGGCCCCTTTCATGCAGTTGTTAATCCCTAACTTTACTAGCTACTTATTAGCTATTAAATGTAGCTATTATTTATTCCTTATTTATGACTATTACATTCCTACCCTAAACTTAGCACACAAAATCATGAGAAATCACAGGACTTACCAAATGCAGTTTTATCTGACTCCAAAATGTATATTTTCAGTAAATGTTAAATATTCTGATTTATCAATAAATTTTTGCCTAAATGTTTTATTTCATTCAACAATTAAGAGTAATCAACTTTTGAAACATAATTGATATGCCATGTGAATCTAAAATGTATCTTCAGTATATTAAATAGAAAACAAATTATGCAATCTAAGTTTAAAAATTAAAAAGGTAATTTTCTAGGATACTAAACAGATTATAAGAACAATTTCCATTTCAGTAATGTGAGGATTACTTTAATATACCTAAATCTATTACACCCAGTCCCAAGGCCTCTGAGATTAAATTATCAACACAGAGATCCTAACTTTAAAGCATGGATCAAGTGTCCCTCTACTTTTTTCAGAGGAGGGAGAGTGGAGACAGAGTGAAAACATAGATGTCAAGCAAACAGCGTTTTACTTTGATCAAGCATCTTCAGAGAAAGGCTGAACAGATATTTCAATGGTGTCTATTATATTAATACTAGTGTAAGGTAGGGAAAATTATATGAAAAGAAGTAGAACAGCAAAAATGTATATGATCAGAAGTATTCTATGAAATTTAACAAACACGTATTTTGAGGTAACAGTTTTAATTGTTATCTCTCAGTTACTGCAGGAAGACAGATTGTTTTAAAAGTAATTCTATATTATTAAAAGAAATATGTATGAAAGCTATATCCAAAGACCAGGATAGGTGATTCAATGACTGTATATCCATGATCTTAGGATGCCCTCATGCTGTCACTGAATCAATTGCAATGTCTACATTTCTATTTCAGAAGAGAATTTTCCAAATTATTTAACAAAGCGCCATCTGACTTCAATGGAACCGTTTTTTCTTGGATGATGAATTTTATTTTAATTTTTCAAATTTCAGTATTTGTATCAGCATTCTCTATGTCTCTATAGATCAGAAATAAGCATTGTTTTTCTTTAGGTTGAGTAAAATATTAAGACTTGCTATACAGATATACTGTTTGAAATCTTGTAACAAGCAGCCAAATTGAATATTAATTCTAGAAATATACTATGTAGATTCAAATGATTTTTTCTTCTTTGCCAATGTGTCTCTTTGGACAATACATTTTATTTCCTTGTGATAGAGTTTCTTCATCTATAAACTAAGGTAATAATGATACCTCTCTTAAAGGTGTATGTAAGGTATTGCTTTCGCTTCTATGAAAAGCTCATGTTAAAGTAGTTATTTTATTTACTAAAGAATTTTCCTACCTTTTTAATCCTTAGGAATTAATAAATTGACTCCAACTTTAGCATAGTAATGCATTTTTTGTTTTTATTTAATCATGATGATTAAAAATTACAATGTACAGTAATTCTTTAGATTACTTGAGGAGAGATGTATTTATTTAGATTGATGATTGATTAATTGAATCTCCCAGAGGTCATAGCTCTGCACTGAATCCATTAGTTGGATTATAAGAAATCTTTGAAGTTCACTTTAGTTGGAACTTAAGAAGTAAACAAGTGACTTGAAAGAGTGCAAGCAGTTTAAAAGTTTATGCAAAATAATCAAAGTTTTATAGGTGTTTTATAGTTAAAGAAACTTGGATGGGAAAGGTTTGTATTAGAATATCTGACAGAAAAACCAGGGAGCATAAATAAAACAAATAATAGAACTTGGTCTCTAAATCCCACATAAATTCCATTACTTAATTTGTGTTTGTCTCTTACAACTAATATACTAATTTAAAGTGATCTGATAATTTTTGATTTGTTCCATGCTATAGGTTCAGTTTCTACAATGTGAACTAGTACATGACAGACACTGGGTAAATATTTATCAAATAAATGAATGAATCTTTGCTCTTGAAGTTCCTGTAAATAAGTAGACACTGTATCAGAAAGCAAATTTGTAATCAGACCTAATTTCAAGTATCTGTTTTCAGTAGTTTTCACTTTTCTTTCATTGAAGTCAACATTTTTCATAATAAGAATATAATTATAAAATACATTATCAAAGGTTTATGTTTCAAAAGTTTTATATATATATATATATATATATATGTAGTACTGATATGTACGTGTGTCTAATTCATTAAATTTAAAGGTAAATAAAATATTATAAAATTGTATGCTGAAAACTCAGGACACAAACTCCAGTATTTAACACAATATTCATGTTATTTTTGGTACATGATAGCATAGAATTATTTGACCATATCTGTGGAATTTAATGTTTTACCTTCTTTCAAAATTGAAAGAAATCACGTGAAAATACAAATATCTTACATGCTAATTATGAATTAATTTCCAAGTATAATATCAATATGATTTAATGCCAGTCAACTAATTCATTGTTACATAATCACCTTTTCGAGGAGATAGTATCCCTAAAATATTGCAAATTATTAAATTAATCTTAATGAGAAGCCACAAAAATCCAACAGAATAAGAACATAATACATGTTTTATAAATGTTAATAGTCTAATCAATATAAATATAAAATATATTTTATTTTATATATTTACAAATCTTATACATGAATTAAGGAAATAAAAGGTGTATTTTTATTAACAGCTTTGAGTTTCAGGTCTATCATGTTATTATTCAAAACTATAGACATATATTTATTATGCTTTTTGAACACTACAATAAACTGTCAGCATTGTTTAAATAAATAAAGATAGATTCTTAGGTCATCTTAAATTCTAATACTCCTCATTTAGAAGAAAATAGTCTAAAAAGCCAGACAAGTTATGATTGGTCACAGCAGATTTTGACTGTGTGAATCAGCTAAGATATGTATCTGGTTACACAGGAATATGAGATGTAGTGATTATGCTGTGTGATGTGTCATTAATATTTCTTTCTGCATACCATAAAAATGTATCACTGCCTCTGACAGGATGACATGTGTCTGTAGGGGCCAGCCATTGTCTTGATGGAGAGTGCTGTATCAAGAATTCAGTGTTCATGACTGCTACTAGAGGATTAAATAGTCTTCAGTGGCGGTGATTAGATGAGCCACAGTTAGAGGAAGCCCTTCCTGTCAGGCCCACAGATAGCTTTTATATTCACAAGCATGGCCACTCTCTGAATTCCTGAATTTATGGCTTGTGCATTTGATGAGAAGTTCTGGTTACAGTCCCTGTTTATCTTCTGGTCAAGTCCTCAGTTTCCACTATGGCCCAGCAGCTTGATAAAATCAGCTTTCCAAATAAAGTCGATTTGCCACAGAAGATATGGGTTTATATAACCAAAATAAAGAGGGTTTGTTTTGCCTGTGCACATCAAAGCCAAACAGACAGGAGCAGGGTTTGCAGCAAAGAAAGAAAAAGTTTACTTAAGGAAATGAGGCCAAGCCCAGAGGCACAGATGAAGTAGCACTCAAAGACCTGGCTGTCCGATGGCCTCTAGGGGATAGGTTATATAGGGTAAAACTCATTAGCCATGGTAGCTAATGGAGTTGGGGTCATGGACTCTACCGATTGGTGAGGGCTAAGGTAGGAGACAATTGATTATTGCATCAGGTCCTGAGATCAGTCATGGTGTCATTTTGTTTGATTTCAAAGGGATGCCAGTAGGATCAATCGCCTTCATGGGTCTGAAGCTAGAACACAAATGAGATCCAGATGCTATCTTTAGTTTGACCAAAACTCTGTTTCTGTGGTCAACAGACCTGAGGCTTTGATTCTAAGGCTGGTTGATGCTGACCCAAGGGCTTAATGAGTAAGGGTGTGCAGTATGTGCAAAGGTGGAAGGATACAGAAAGCAAAGAAACAAGTGAGGCATGGTGTTATTAGACTAGACAAGGCCAGTTTAAATCAAGGACAAAGAAAAGAGAAAAATTCATTGTACAGAAGTGAAATTTTGGCACGCTTACAGTTGCTTCAGAATTTTAGGAGTCTGCACTGGGGCTTCATTATCGAAGCTGCCATAGATTTCAAAAAATATCCTTATCCACCACTAAAAAGCATCATTGGATCTGCTAGATGGCCCAAATTTCAGAGGAGTTTTGCTGAAGCCAGGCCTGCTGCAAAACCCTCACTTGCTATGAGACTCGCTCACTTAATTACTTTCAAGTAATGCATTCAATGCATCAGAGCATTATTCCAAATATGGGTTCTGCATCTTTCAAGTATAAAGAGACAGCAAGGACGTCCAAGGGCATAAAGTGAAAGCAAGTGCATTACAGCTCTGTGTTGTGTGTCTATTGGTCTCAGCCATCAATACCATTGTCGTGGCTAGACCAGCCTTTGTGTTTCTTAATGTGATTGCAAGATGCCCTTCAGTAATAGCCATCAGGAAACTTTGAAAATATACAGGTATTTTTTACGTACAAGACCTGGAAATTACACTGCATACCTGGGGCCACACAGAGAGTTCATGGGGGGAGGGTGGGGGAGAGAGAGAGAGAGAGAGAGAGAGAGAGAGAGAGAGAGAGAGAGAGAGAGAGAGAGAGAGAGAGAGAGAGATCTGGGGTTGTACTATTATTGAAGTCAAGGGTGGGGTCCCAAGTTTCACAAACTCATTCTTTATTGGTGACTTTATAACATAAGAGTAGAAATGTAAAGCATGGAAGAGAAAACGAAACAACTAGCCCAATTGATCAGTTATTGAAATCAGCTAAGATCTCTGAAACAAAGGAGCCTCAGTAGGGGAATGCAACCTGGCTCTTTATCTAGTCTTGTAACTGGCAGTGTGCTTATTTGAGATAGCCCAGTTTGCTGTGGGTGCCTCTTTGAAACGGATTCCTGAGCAATCAAAGCTTAAGTCAGGAACTTGCATTACATAAAGAAGAGGTGCTGAACAATAGCAGTGATAACTAAAGAGTGGATGGGGATTGTCTTACACACATGGGCATTATGATTCTTAAATTTTATTTTCAACTATTATACTACTTCCTATTGCTTCATTGTATCCAGAAATTTTATTCCACAAATACAATTCTGTGAACAAAACAGTTTATCTACAGTTTCAGTATTGTGTTTTGTATATATATATATATTTTTAAGTTTTACCATATATTAGTTCAGATACTCCTTGACTTACAATGGGGTTACATCCTAATAAACTCCTTATAAGTAGAAAATATTATAAGTTGAATATGCATTTACTACACCTTACATAGAGATCATAGCTCAGAACCCTTATATTAGCCTCCAGTTGGAAAATCATCTTGAGTTTCATCTCAAGTCATTGCCTTCCTCTTCTCACCAGGAGGGGAACAACAGAAGGACATTCTGTAGACATATTGGGTGTTGAAACACAAAACATGATATCCAAAAAATGCTGGCAAAACAGTACACTGTAGAATATTGGTTGTTTACTCTCAAGATCACATGGCTGAGAGGGAGCTGATGCTCCCTGTATAGCTGCTCAGTATCACGAGAGGGTATTGCATTATATATCACTAGCCTGAGGAAAGATCAAAATTCAAAATTTGAAGGAGTTTCTACTGAATACTTATAGCTTTAGCAACACTGTAAAGTTGAAAAACCATAAGTTGAAACATTTTTAGTCAGATACCAGCTGTACTTTGAGTCAGATAAAACTGATGACATTTTCTCTACTAGACGTAGAGGTGTGAGCCTTTAATACACTCTTACCTACACAGAAAGATTTTAATGCCTTAAAAATGACTTTTTATTTATACCCCGTGTATTTGTTTTCTTCCCAACTGGTCCTTTTTTTTATAGTGAAATTCACATAACATAAAATTACCCATATCAAACTGTACAATTCAGTGATGTTTAGTACATTCATACTGTTGTGTAACTAGCACTTCTATCTAGTTCTAAACCATTTTCATTACCCCAGCAGAAAACCCATATTCATTAAGCTGTCATTTCCTATGCTTCCCTCGCTCTGGTCCCCAGAAACCATCAATCTGACTTCTCTCTCCATAAATTTACTTACTGTAGATATCATATACATATGTATATATATAACACCATACAATGTATGACCTTTTGTGCCTGTCTTCTTTCACTTAGCATGTTTTCAAGTTTAATACACATGGTAGCATACATGAGTACTTCATTACATTTTTTTGATAATGTTCTATTGTATTTATATACCACTAAAGTAATTAAATAAGAAGGCCTTTAGACTGGTGTTGTTCTAATACGTTGTTAGCCTCTGTAAGCAAACTGAAACCTAAACAAGGGTCAATGCACCTGAATGCAAGAAAATGAAACTTAAAAACAACCAATCACAAATAGCCAAGTAGGCTTTCCCAAATAAGGCAACTGTTTATGCAATAGCAATCAAATAATGCCCTTGATTTTTCCACATTGTTTTATAAAACTAACAAATAAAAACAAAAGCCTCTTCCTTAGCACCTGTCAGTGCAGTACTGTTACTGAATAAACAAGCAAAGTAAACAGAAATAGTCTCAGAGATAAAGAGGAAAAACTGATGGTTGCTAGCTGAGAGGGGGTGGGAATGAAGGAGAAGGAAAATGAATTAAACAGCATAAATAGGTAACTACAAGATTGCCACATGATATGAAAGAGAGTTTGGGGAATATAATTTATAATGTTGTAAATATTTTGTGAGTTGTCAGATGGTCACATGTCTTGTTAGGGAGACCACTTCATGGATGGGGTAGAGGCCTGATCACTGCATAGTACACCTGAAGCTGATGTATAATATTGTATGTCAACTATAACTGAATATATATATATATATATATATATATATATATATATATATATATATATATAGCCACAGGACATGGAGTATAGTGTGGGAGTGGAGTCAAGGGAATTATAATAGATACGTATGATATGGTGGGGAGGAGACGGTGGATTGGGGGAGGGAGGTTGTCACTTTAAGGGTTAAAAAGTATAACTATTGCACTGTGTTGTACAGCTGAAACTAATTTAAAAAATGTTTATTTTAAAAAAATGGTTATAGGAGGTAATTTAGGTTATACAAATTTTATTTTACACTTCATGAATCAGGCTGCCTGAGTTCCAAAGGTCCAGATAATGCAAAATGGGGTAGAAGATAGGGGCTTTTATAGGATAAAGAATAAGAAACAAAGAAAAATGGAGAAAGGATAAGGAACAATGGAATAAGTATAGAGCCCAGAGTTGACTAGCGTTGTGCATTGGCTGCCTGGATAGACTGCGGTTTTGCTCAAGCAGTGCATTTACAGGGACATGAAAGTATCTAAGTTTCAATTGACTGACATGGCATCCCAGGCAGAAGCGGCTCCATCAAGAGCCTGGAAATTTGTTTCAATAGCTACTAACCACTTTTGGTTTGGCACTGCACAATTCAAATACATATTTTTGTATGCATTTTGTTTGTAAATATATACCGAATTAAGGACAAAATGAACTGTAAAAATAATGTTAAGTTATTTAGGGTAAGCATATTTTTTATAAAGGTCTTGGTATTGTTATTCTGATATTGGCAATACATGTGTTGCTATTGAAACAAGTGAGTAATTATGTTATTATCATTAGTAATTGAGATTTTTGTCATGGGAAAAAGAAGGTACACACATACTATATAATATAAATAAATAAATAAATTTAAAGGTGGAATTTTAAAGAAAAAAACAAAAGTACATCATCACCATTAGACACAACACATAAAGATTTCAAACCAACTCTTCATTAATTACCTAGTTTCATAAAATTAAGCCATTTAAGAGCATTATCTGAAAGACTGGCACATTTTATTTTACATTTTTATAAATATTTTTTTTATTTTTGTAACAAATACATTATGATTTAATAAAAATGATATATTTCTAAAGAAAATTGTTCTGATGAAATTATATGTATGTTCTTGGCAACTTGCTATCATGACTATGAAGTCTCCTGACAATTTTTAATTCATGTAATCATAAAATGCATTCCTACATCTAAACCATCACATTCATTGTGCATATTATAACACTTCAAATTTCAAATAATTATAATCTGTTGCAATGAATCTTTATTCAGCTCTGTCTTCAAACAAAAGATGTTTATTTTTGTAGCTTATAGAACATTCATTAAATTTTTGTCCATCGATAATCACCTAACTGTAATACCTATTATGAATATGTCAAACATTGTTGCTGTACTTAATATAATTTGAAATTTAATTTTAGAACCACTGACAAACTGAATTGGAGTAATGATTCTAAACTACCTTCTGATTTATTGTTACTTTCTCACCTCATAAGCAAAGGTTTCCAGGTTTGGTTTGGTTTTCACCTCTGGTTTATCTGTAATATTACCTAGCTCATAACTACTTTTCTATCAGACTCTTTTTTTTTTAGCAACTGTAAAATCATTATTATCTTTGCAACAGGGGCTGTGATATAAGCAGAAGACCAAGGTGGTCCATGTGTGGAATAAAATAAATGACTAATGAGGTAATAAATGATGCACATTTTCACATGTTTAAAAAATAATAAAAACTGATGAACTTTTGTGTCATGAAACACAAATAGATAATATATATGGCAATGGTATAATAGGGTAGGAAATGTTGGCTCTACACATTAGCTCTGCATATTAAACAAGAGAAGAAAATTTCATGTCAATCTTATATGTGATCGCCTATACTGACATTTAAAGAAACAGAAAAATTTAACCTTATATCACTTAAGGTAGTAAGTCAATTTCTTAGCATCATTAGAGATATCTCCATATGCAAAATGGAGTTAGATTTATGGGAAATTCTTGATAATTCTGTTTATTTATAAAAGCATGTAATATATACTCATTACCCCACTCTGGTTGATATTGCCTATTTTAAAGTTTACCATAATTAATACATATATACCTAAAGTCTGAAATATTGGGTCCAAGGATTGTTGTTCATCAAAAGATATATTTTTTACTAGAAAAGAGATGATTTACCTGACTGTTTAAACATTCATAATGTTTTTATTGATGAACAATTTCAAATAAGTCTATATAATTTAAAAGTCATAATCTTGACAATTTCAAAAATTAAGTAATGCTTAATAAATTTACTTTCATTAATTCTTAGTAAAATCAATGAAATATTTATGATTATTTAAGATTGTTTTGGTAAATAAAAACAAAAGTCATCTTTTTATGCTTTTCATGGGAAATTTTCTTTCAGATTCAAATAAACAGTTGAAGAATTTAATAAATATTCATTAACATGACTTTATATTAATTCATTAATATAACTGCTCTTTCCAGCTCCTTATTGCACACATTTATTTTGAAGAATAATATACTTTTAAGTTTTCTAAAGGGTTAGGCAGGAAATCAGACTTCCCAAATTCAAAGTACGGGTTCATTGAAACATCAGATAGGGCATGTTTGTTAATTTTTCTGTAATTCAATTTCCTCAACTTTTGAATAAGTATATAAATACTATTTATCTTACAAACATGATGTATTATGCAATAAAATATATCAAGTTTAATACTGCCAGCACTAATAGTGCCTAGCACTTAGTGTATACCTATGGGATATTACTTCTTGTAGGAGACCTTGAAACACATTAAACACACACACACACACACACACACACACACACAAAACATGAATATACATTTTAAAGTAACCTGGATTAAATAATCAATGAAAATGGAAATAAAATATATCTATAATGAAGAATAATGAGAATAATGAAATACTAATTAAACATTGATTAATTGATTAAAATTCATGGGTTGGGGCTAGTGATATAGAAATAAGTGAATTACAGCCTGTCAATAATTGCATCAAAAGTCTGAAATAAAAAAAAACAAATGCTTGGTAATTAATCTATTAAAGGTTGCTATATTTACTAGCAATTACATACATGTAATTTAAAACCAAAGGAAAAGGATTCACATTCACCAGGCTAAGAAATTTTTAACATTATAATGAGGGTGTAAAACAATGAGAACTTTAGCACTGTTGAAGGAATTGTAAACTGGCACAACGAATCTAAAGAGCAATCTGGTAATATCTATTAATGGAGGTTCATAAAACAACTTTATTCCTAAAAAAATATCCAAGAGGAACTCTCCCATACCTACATGAGGAGATGTGTACAAAGATATTTACACAATCATCGTTTATAAAAACAAAATTAAAAAATGGAACATATGTAAGTCAAATCTTACTCTCAAAGATACACACGAAAATAGTAAAAAGTATTAGAGATGCTTGCCCATTCTCATGGGTAGAATTATCTCTCAGTAGTCGGTACCAAAGATGAGGATGTGACAGAAAGTGCCAGCTCTGTTGTTATAACTATATTTCTTCAACTGACTGTTTGGTACCTAATTATTTGTTATATTATTAATAGTTTCATACAGTCTTTTATTCTGCAATATATTTAATAAAATGAATAAGATTTCCTGAAAGGAAACATTTCTTGCAAAACTACTAAATTTAAATAATTAAGGCAAAGTTATTATTATTTTTTTATATTCACATAATTTCTGAACTATAAGTTATTTTCACTTCAACGGTAATAATGGAAATTGAATAATTTAACAAAAAAGCATATGGTAACTGCTATTATTATAGAAACCTAAACTTATAAACTATTTCTGGAAAGAAGCACTACTTGCCTACATATACGGAGAGCAAAAGTTTTACTCTTTAACTTTGGTTCAACCAAGCATGTAAAGATAAAAAACATTATCCTGCTCAGACTTTATTTTTTTGGTTTTACATAAGCGTAACACCTTAGGTGTTTTATTCCATAATATTTGCCACATAATTTTCTAGTTAAGAATTATATTCTGTTGTATAAAACCTCATCATACATTAGAATTAAATGGTTCTAATAATGCACAGATGACAAGTTAATGTAGCATCTGCCCATTTTTATGGCCCCCTTAAGTGACTGTTTAATTGTTGGTTAGTTTTATTATTCATTAACAATAACTTCTAAAAAATTTTTACAATCAAGATGATCATGGGCATAATGTGTGAGGTCATATATGAGCTGGTTTTTCCTCTCCATAATAACTAAATAATTTAAGTTTTCTCAAAACCTAACCATTAATTCTGTAAGTGAACTTTATTTTAGATTGAATGTTAAGTCATTTTCTAAAGATTCATTGCTGAGCTAAAAGAAATAACACTTTTCTATCTATCTACCTATCTAGAGATAGGGATATCAGGAAATACATCTGTAATTTTACACAATGACATTTTGTTTCAGGAAATAAGCAAATTATGTCCACATTAATATTCTGATTTGTGGGGAGATATTGTCTTTCTCCTTCCAAACTGCTATTAGAAAACACCACTGACTGGATCACTTATTAACAACAGAAATATATTTCTCAGAGTTCTGGAGGCTAAGTCTGAGATGAAGGCATCAGAGGGTGCCTGCGGGGGAGGATCCTCTTACTGGTGCATAGCTTGCACCTTCTCAGCATGTCCTCACATGGTGAAAGGGCAAGAGCCCTCTGTGGTGTCTCTTTCATAAGCAAACTAATCCCACTCATGAGAGCTCAGCTCTCATAACCTAAGCTCCTTCCAAAGGCCCCACCTTCTAATACTATCACACTAGGCATTAAAAGGTCAATATATGAATTTGGGGAGGATACAAACATCCAAATTATAGCAGATATCAAAATAAGTGTTGGTTTGTTTGTTGTTATGCAAAAAAAAAATAGACTTAAGAATCAATGTGGAAAACATATATGACAATAATAAAATTTTGTTTGAAAGAATAGGTATTATGTACAAAAGCTGTATATTCTTTACTTGGGAAAGCTTGTTCTACACTTGTAACTGATGTGCTTCATTTTTTTTTATTTTCAAAAAATCTTTCAGAATAAAATACAAGTATTTTCTAAAAAAATAATTGCTACAACTTTGGTGCAATGACACCTAAACATATGTGTATTAAAGAATGAATATGTATCATGAGAACAATAGCACAAAAAGAGAATTACAATAATGATAATTTAGTTTGATAAATAAAAATCATTATACAGAAATAAAGACAATTTTATTTTAAAAGAAATATTTTAGTTTACAAGTAAAAATAAAATCTAATGTGAATGGCTGACCATTGTTAAGAAACCTTTCTTGAGAGCAACTGTTATCCCATATTATAAAATAAAACCAAGCTAATAAAAGAAAGACAATACTAACACAATGATGAAGAAGTAGAAGAGGAGGAGGAGGGGGGTGACAAACAATGTTTTGTTCTATTTTGGGAGTAAACAGAACTGCATGCCTTGAATTGAAAATATATTAATTCTTTATGTTTATGGAAGTAATAATATTACATTTTGTGTGAGCAGGAAGCAATTAAAATAAAAGCAAAAAAGGGACAATTTTTCAATGTGAAGGAAAATATTATGTTGAATCATTTTTGGTGTAAGTCAGTAAATGAGTAATTCAGTTAATTAAATATGGTATATGATATGGAACAAAAACATAGTCATTTACATAAACAATATGAAGAGTAATATAAAGCTTTTAAAATCTGAAACTAATTATAATTTTTAAAGTATAAGCAAATATCTCAGTGTAAATCCCATAAGAAAATTTTAAGATTGAAACTTGTTTTTGTAGCCTGCCCCCTCACACTCAAATAGCCTTAAGGTGGGGTTCTAAATATTGAAAATATAAACAACAAATCAAATATGCAGCCAAGCATCAAGCTAGATCACAGAAACACAAAGCAAGCTAAACCTATGAAACATGGAAACCCAGTATGAGGAAATCCACTAATTATACACCAAAACTATACAGAAAAAGGAAAACTCCTAGGAAATCAGAGTGGATAGGGTAAGACAAAACAGGATAAAATAATTGAAGTTTCATTGTGTGCCAATGGTTCAGAATCATCATACCATTGATAGTAAAGCTATATAGTAAACAAGGCTTCATTCACTTTGCCTAGTTAGTCTGTGTTCTGATAAATAACTTTGTTGACAAAAAAACAGTGAAATGTAGTGTAGACCAAATTAATTTTTAAAGAGATATTGTGGGATTAATGTATATAATCCCATTATGTATATATTGTTATGTATATATTGCTATTATGTAGATGTTTATGCATTATGCATTGCTATGAATGAATAATGGGAAAGAAACAAGCATTTACTTTTGGATTGTAGATTAGTCAACAAAAGATAAATGATTCTCCAAATGTATTCTATGTGAGACGTGAAACCTGAGTAGCTCTGTTCATTAATTGGGAGTTACATGCTACTTTGATCCACCCTCATTCCAGTATTCACCTCTATCAGCCCCGAGTAGCTTAATAGAAAGTTCAAATCATTGTTTTGGTTTCTAGATAACGGAAAGCTGCAGGTTTCAAAGGACAAGAGACAAATGTGGAGTTCAGGTACATGTTAACATTGCTACTAGTCCTGTGGGTTACCATGCAGTAGCAAATTCACATGAATATCACGTTATCTAATGATGAGCTGTGGCCCATACAGCTAGAGGAAGCTCCACAGATTTTTGTTTGTTTGTTTCAGGCCCTTCTAAGTTGTCTTGAAAATGATGGGGCTGAAATAGTGCATTTGATACCTTTCCCTCTCTCTTAAAAAATATTCTCCTTCTACCAGTATTTTACCACTGAATGAACTGTTAGCCTTGAGTGTAACTAGAAAAATTGGAGAACATGTTTAGTGGCATAATTTTGACAAGTCTCACGTGGCTTGTCCAGAACTGTCAAATAGGACTTTCTATGGTAATGGAAAAATTATATAACTATACTATCCAATAAAGTAATCATTAGCCATATGTGACTAGTGAACTTCAGGGATCAAGTTTGTAATTCAACTTAATTTTAATCTTAAATTTAAATCCACACATTATCTAATGGCCACCATATCAGGCAGTGATATTCCAAGAGTGGCAGGCATGCTATGGAAATTCAATCCAATATGCAAGATGTTAACATGCACATCAGGTCTTCAGTTTCCGTAATTAGAATGTACATTATATCAGACCAATCTTTACACTATGAAAAACCACAGAGCTAAAACAATGCATGAAACAGTTGTTAAAAGTAAGAATGAGGATAGGCAGGTTGAAGGTCCAACATATGTGAGAAAAAAGTGGCACACCCATGAGAGCCGCAGGTTCACCTCTTTTTTAAAAATTTGGATTTGTTTCATTTGTTGATTCATGGGCAAAGGAACTATAGAAGAAGCTGAAAAGAGCAGGAAGGGAATTGCTGTCTATGAACCTTTTCACTCTTTATATAAGTGGAGGATTCAGAATAAGGGGTTTAGGATTTTCACGGAGACTGAGATTTGAAGAGGAAGAAGTGTCTTAGAGAAGGGACCCTAAAATATTGAGCACTATTTCCTCTGAAGGTTTTTTTGTTTGTTTTTGAAATCTTAAATAGCATTTAAAAGAGTGTGAATCTTCCAGAAATCAAGAGATCAATGCAAAACAAACAAACAAAAAACTCATAAGACTCAGAAGGGAAATGCTTATGTATAGTTAACAGCAGAAAAATGATATAATATAGTAGTGGTATGGGACACAGCCAAGGGCTGCCTCAAACTAAAGGACAGAAGAAGCCAGGTGCAAATTCCAATTCTCCCTTTTTTGAACCATGCTGAAAGAGTTTCTTTCTTGGATGGAAAACTACTGATACTGATAGAACAACTCAGAATCTGGGAGCCCAAAATAGAGT
The DNA here is from genome assembly GCF_001890085.2 of Hipposideros armiger. Classification (NCBI taxonomy): domain Eukaryota; kingdom Metazoa; phylum Chordata; class Mammalia; order Chiroptera; family Hipposideridae; genus Hipposideros; species Hipposideros armiger. Next base: position 510,217 of record NW_017732004.1, on the reverse strand, counting down.
CACATCAGGAATTTCAAATAACCTGCTGATCTAGAAGGCATATTCTTGTTATGTAATGAGCTTTCAATGGCAGAGTCCTCTGGAGTTCTTACTGAGGACAGGTGCAAATCATCAATCTCACTGTTACCCATACAAATACTGACAAACTGGTACAAACCAGCCAACATTTCTTCAGTCCCATGGTTACAAAACACACAACTAATCAGTAAGTTGTATGTCTTCACCAGAGCTCAGTGGCATGGAGATACATATCACACATCAATAAAACAGCTCCGCCTAATCCTAGGCCAGTAAGAATTTTCCCAATAACACACTGAAAAATAAGAAGCTAGATAAAGATTTCAGCAGTCTTGAATTCAGTCTATGACAAATAGGGAGAACTTTGAAACGGAACAGTGTTTCAGTTATAGTTACTGCGAACCCGCAGGTTTCTGCTGCTTGCCAAGATGGAATAGACCCAGGTTTACTCTTTTCCCAAATTAAAATAATCAATCAATCAATTAATCAATCAATCAATCAATCTATGAAGATCAATAATCCTAAAGTCACAGGAAGCAAACAAAGTGAGTGCTGTAATCACCCAAACTTACTGCCTTGAGAGAATCTCCTAGATGGAGATCAAGGAGGGAGTGCCAAGTAGAGCCTAGTCGGTTCCCTGAGTAAAAAAGATGTAGCTGAGAATCTGGATAAGAGAGGGCAATAGAAGTCATGGAAAGAGTAATGCAGTGTAGATTTGCACACAGACAAATCTAGCCACTTTCAGAGTGTTTTCTTTTGCTGTGCATTAGAGTATGGATCAGAACATGTATAAATGCAAAATATTTGATTCTGGGGAAGAACCACCCAAACCAATTAGAAGAAATATTTCCAAGCATCCACACAGGACTGGGTATATTGCCTGTTCTCATTAGCCAAAGAACAAAACCTCATGACTCAGATCTGAGAAGCTCAACAAAGCCCATGTACAAGAAATATGAAGAAAATTACACCAAGGTGCATCAAAATCAAATTGCTCAAGATGAATAATAACAAGAAAATCTTAAAAGCAGCCTGAGTAAAAAGACTCCTTACATGCAAAATAACAAAAATAAGGATGACCTTATAGGTAGAGCCTTTGGGCTAATTCAATGTCATTTTGTTGCTTCTACATGAGCATCTACAGTAGTAATTGATGTGCTATATGCTTGTAATTCCCCATCCCAAAAGTGTCAGAAAGAATTATGTTGATTGGGGGAAGTGCTGCAAACAGAGACTGCGTCCCTTATGACCTCTTTGAGTTTCAGGTCTAGGAGACTTTATATATATATATATATATATATATATATATATATATATATATATATATATANATATATTATATACATACATATATAATATATATATATATATATATGTATATATATATATATTATATATGTATGTATATATATATGTGTGTGTGTGTATATATATATATATATATATATATATATATTTTATTAGAACTCCATTGGAACTTCTGAAAAAAGAGGCAGCATCCTCACAGGCGTCTCTTGGGGTTTGGGCTCCTAGCCTTCCTGATACAGCTCAACTGTTAGCTTGTGATTGGGGTCTTTCTAGAACCATAATGGCAGGTCCATAGGGACATTGTGATGTTAAATCTCTAGCTTGATATTTACATTCTTGTGTTAGAATGGCAATGGCTTCCAACAATTTGCCTTTCACCATAGAAGCATTTTATCATCTTAACCATGAACCTATTGAAAGTAAAAGATCTGTCCAGCAAAATCTCTGTTGGTAGTCTCATCCTACTCAGAAGAGCTCCCCTAGCCTATCCAAGAAAATGGACCCATCAAAATGCCAGTATATTGAAATTTCTCTGAATGCTCATGGGATTTTTTTTTTAGTCCCTGGCTTGAATTTATCTTTATAGAGAATCCAGGATATCTAATAGGCATTCTGGTAACAACAGATCCTTTTCACCAGAACTGGTTGAAGCATTATCAGTTTAGAGGTCTAGTATATTGCTATGTGGTATGTTAAGACAATCAAAGTTGCCCTGGACTGTAATATGAAAGACAGCAGGATAGTTAAAATAACCTTGAGGCTAGACAGTGAAGTACTACTGTCCTTTTTATTTCATTGAAGACATACTTTGTTTTTGCTTCTCTCTGCTGAGATTTTAAAAGAATGCATTCACAGAATCAATTCCTGCAGATCATGTACATTGATTCATTCCAGTGAAGATACCCTATCCAGCAGAGCAGAGCAGTAAGGACAAGACCTTGTGTTTACAGTCAACACCATTATCTGCCTTGACCCATGTGGCTTTCACAGAGCACAGACAGGTGAAGACACAGGAATGCACTGGTGAGAGAAGAATCAGCACCATTAAGTAGCTCAGTGGTAGCTATCTTTTGTAGACAAGGGTTAAAGAGAAGAGATGTGGTTACAGAATTGGTTCCCTGATAGTAATGAGCATGATAAGATCCCCCAAATAATGGAAGTCAGGTGGTTGTGTTCAATCAAATGAAGCCAGGGGAGTCCAATTATTGTGATGAGCAGAGGTATAAAACTGGCACTTATAAAGTCTTGACCTGCACAGAGCCATGGAGATTTAATAGAACATGGAGTTTTCACGGATAAGATACATGGGCATTCAAAAAAGATATTTTTCTATATAAAACACAAAATAAGTCCAAGATGGGTGACAAAATAAGTCCAAAGGAGGCAGCAGTCAGCATTACCACTAACTTGTCAAATTCCTTACCCTATTCTCAAATTTGAATCAGTTCTTCGCCCAGAAACTCACTAACTGAAAGGAAGGCTGATTCTCAGTGAGGAAGGATTCTGGGACATTGTAGCAAGAATGTGCAATACTAAGTCCGCCATTCTTTCCACAAAGTGGCCTAGAGCCATTTACTTAGGTAAACATAAGCCAGAACAAATAAAATACTAAACACGAAAACAAAAAAAAAACAAAACGAAAAAAAAGTGTTGAACACAGTGTCCAATTGGACATTGATAACTAAGGACTCTCAAAGCACCATCATGGCTCCCTTATTAGAGCAGGAGTTTACAGGGCCTAGTAATAAATGGAGTATAGTTCTATAACTGGTTTACAGTGAATCTACTGAATCCATGGCACAGTTGATGGTAATTTTCCCAGTGTCTAAATATATAATTGGAATGGGATGGGCATATAGGTAGCTTGTCAGAGTCACCACACTGGCTCCTTGGTCTGGTGGGTAAGAGCTAGCATCCGAAAGACAATCAAGTGAAACCTACTAAAAATGACTTTCCATGTCTTGGATAAGAAAATACAAACAATAATTCCATCTTTGTAGGAAGGCAGTACTTACTGCCACCTTACATTACTTTAGGCAAGTGTGGTAATTTCTTCATAGCTTCACTTAAATCATCACTTTGGCACAAACATAAACCTAACAGATCTCTATGAAGCAAAAAGAACCGTGTTCACATGAGAAAGACAATTATACATTAAGGACTAAATTAACCATCTTCTGCTCCACTCCCACCTTAATATGATCCAAATACCTTGGAACATCTGGACTTTCTATAGACTATCACATTATTTAATGTCCTCATGTTATTTGAGTAGGTGTCCAAAGGGTGTAAAAACATGGGAGGGTTTTGTAAGACACGTGAGCTACAGAGAGTACAGAGGAATGGAGAAAAACTGAAAGAAATTTTAGGGACCTGCCCTATCGGTGGAAATGTTAGTGTTTCTAGTTGTATAACCAAACATATTCTTCAAAATAACATGCACATTGTAGCATCTTTTACCTTCCACCACTAATAAAGAAACACACCTATATGTGCTTTTTGGGTTTTGGAAGTAGTTTCTTGTTCTACAATCAAGAACACTGGTCTTACCAATTTATATGTAGAGAAAGACTATTAACACTGAGTGTGGTTTACTCATATGAGAGAAAAGGGCTTTGTAGTAGGTCCAGGTTGTGATGTAAGCAGGCCTGCTGCTTGGACCAAGATATTAGTCAAAACCTATGGCTTTGGGGGAATCTATAATGAAATAAGATGCCCTGTGGGTATTACAGAAATCTCTAAGAAGAGACTCCCCAAGTAGACTTCTATGGTTTTATAGCAAAGCCATGCCATCTGCTGCAGAGAATTTTACACCATTTTTTTTAAAATCATGACATGTTATTGGATTCAGCATAAAAATATCAAGTCACCATGATACTATAGTGTCTCCTCATGAGTTTATTCTGTCACACCCACCAATTAAATGATTTGATATATCCAGCAGCAATCTATCATAAGATAAATGTGTTGCATTTTTAATCAAACATGTACAAAACCAGAGGGCACAAGCAAGATTCATGATTAGGTGATCCAAATTCTCATGTCATTTTCCCAGTTTCCACCAGCATTTCCCCCTCAGCTTGCATCTATGACCATATGGACAGGGCATGAATGACCGACAAACAAAGGAGGGGAATAGCTGAGACTGGTTCATGTATCAGTAAGCTCAGGGTATAGCTGTAAGCTAAAAATAGACTGCTTTACCTAGCCTTCATAGAGGGCCTCCAAAAGTCAACAGTAGTGATTAATCCTTCCAATGAGGAGAGTTTTGGGAAGTTTACCTGGTCTTTACTTTGTATGGAAAGAGAATAGTGCAGAATTAAAATATCTATAGCTAAAATGGGCTTATATATGTACTCGTGAGAATTGAAAAATTGTTGCTTTATTAAATTCCCTTTAATGAAATTTAAAAAAAAAGAGTGTCTAATAGTGCCAGGAGATGATGCCTAAGGTGATTAGGTCTGCATTTTCTCCTTCATCACCAAAAACTAAAAAAAAAAAAAAATCATATTTATAATTATCACATTTAATATATCCTCTGTATGATGTAAAATTTATTATTTCTAGTTGAAACCTCATATACATAGGAAAATCTTACCATTTTATTTCCTTAACTGTAATTACAAAAATGATCCAGTCATGACACTTTTTCAGTGGCATCTAAAACTTATACAGGAAACAATTTCTTTAGGAAAACTATACTTTAGTAAAACTTTAATGTGACAGAGTGATGTATGGAGAAAAAATGTGGAACTCCGATTCAAATATATCAAATAAAGTGTGTTACTAGAATTTTTAATTCAAATTATACTTTGAAACTTTGAAAATAAGGTCTCTGCTTTATTTATTTTTATATTACCAACAGTGAGAAGGTACTTTATTTATATTGTGTTCAATAAGTTACCAAATAAAATATATTATGACAGATGTCAAGCATAAGTGGCCCTAATGTCACAATGCATTTTCTCCTGGCAGCTGATCAAGAAATCGTTAATCTATCCTCAGGTTAGTGGAATGTTTCACCACATGGTCGCAAATTACGATACATATGCTAAAACAGTGAAACAAAGTTGTCCAAAAGGTTAATACAATGACTTCTAAAAGTAGTTTATAGAATCCTTCTATCTCTACAACCTAAGTTATTAAAGTTGAAAGTAAACAAAGGTTTCACGAAGGCACTGGCTGAGGCTATATATCATCCTGGAAATTAGGATCAGTTAAGGCTTCCTGTTGACAGTTCCTGAATGCCATAGCTGGGGTGTCAGCGGCAGTGTGGGATCGCTCTGCTCTCCCTGATGCAGCCAGCTCCAATTGATTCTGGTAGATATAGATACAGCATATCTTTTTTACACTGTCTTTGCCTGTCATTGCTACTCTCTTATCTAGTTTAATTTCCTACTTTTATATTTGTGTGTCACAGTGATTTTATCTCCAAAGGACAAAAAAAATTAAAATATAATAAAGTTATGTCCAGTTTAAGTGAGGTTATACTGGCCACTCTGATGTAAATTTGAACAACCATCATATTGCTAGTCTGATTACAAATTTGTCTCATTCATAATAATCAGAAATATATTCTACCTGGGGGAGGGTGAAAATATAGGTAACTGCAGATTTATTTTAATGTATAAAATACTCAGGTACCAAGGTTTAGAATATAAATGATTTCCAAGTATTTAAAATGTTTTCAAGTCTGACATTTTTGAAAAGCATATGTGATTTTATTTTCTTAATATGGTTTTGAACTATGTCAGCTGAAATATAGAAAACAGTGATTATTTTCTAAGCTATAATAGTTTAAATGCCCTTCGTTCTCTCCCTCTTGCTCTCTCTCTCAAGATTTTTTTCGGATTGATCATTAGCCTCAAATAGAACATATAAAGAGCACTGTGTTTATCCTCATAATGATAATAATGTTTTAAAATAAAAAAATAAGTTTTGAAAAAGTATAACTACAGATACTTTCAAAGACTCATGGTGAATTCACAAATTGCTACGTTTCCTTTACAGGTTGATTCTCTAATATTAATAATGCACGTGCAAAAAGCAATGCACATGCACTTGAATTAGAAGTTCCATTTTATGTTTTTAATTCTATTGCTACATTCCTACATGTCAAAAAACCCCAAAATGTCAATATGTGTATATGTGTATTACAACACTGCAATATTATTTTATTCTCCAAGATCAGAAAATAAACTAAAAGTCCATCAATAAGAATCTGACCAAAAATTATATTTCATTTAATCTAGGCCACTATTGTAAATTGCATTATTATTTTGTGTACTACTAACAAATGAAAAAAAAAACAACAAAATAAAAAAACAAACATCAATTATATCAGAAAGACACCATCATTATAAAACACAATTTAGCTTCAGCTATCAAAAAAAGTGTTCTTTAAATCAGATATGATATGCAATGAAAGGCCAAAGGATAATATGAATATATTAAAAGAATATCATAAACAACAAAGTCAAAGGATCTTAAAGTGTTTCATTGAGAGAAACATGAGTGGAGAATACTGTATATATTTTTCTTATATACATACATGTAATTTTTGAAGTAAATTGAAAAACTTAATCAGAGCTTGCCTTCTGAAAAGTCATTTTCAGTCCAGTAGGTGAATGAGTGTAGGAAAATGTATTTTATTAAAAATAATATGCACTATTACATTTTATTATATTTCAAGTGAAATTGTAAAAGGCTCATAAAGTGAATCAACAGTTCTCCCCCTGGCGACTCCAGTTCTTAATCTTACATAGAAAACTTTCAGTTTCGCAATTTCTCTTTTTATACACCTCCATGTTTTTCACTAACGTGTGCTATGGACTGAATGTTAGTGGCCCCCAAATTCATATATTGAAACCTAATATCTAAAGTAATGTTATCAGAAGGCAGGGACTTTGGAAAGTGTTAGGTCATGAGGGCACAGCCTTCATGAATGGGAAATTCAAAACTTCAGTCTCTGTAATTACAATCCTTTACCCCAGAAAGGAACTCTTCCCAGGGAATTGAGCAATACTGTCACTATACTGAGTGCCATTAAGGGGTGGGTAGCTGGATACTCATATTTTGGATGTTTAGTCCCTTTATTTCTAGTTTGTATACCTGTTATCTCTGATAATAACGTTCTACAAGTAAATCATCTGTCTTCTGCTGGAATGGGATGGGTATTGTGCCTATTTCTCAGGATGATTTGGAAGGAAAATTTGAAAGTCTTCACTGCTTCTTATACATCATTTCTAACCAATAATTTGGCTTTAAGCATTATCTCTGTTTTCTTTTTCACTCTATCTGGGCACTCCAAGTTTTGAGATTTTTGGGTTTGGGTACTATGACTTGTCTTAGGCTCTGCCAAATTGGGGTTCACATTTCATCTTCCTCTGTTAATCAATTACCCTGTTCCTTCTGCTCCTGGGGTTATATTGTGTGTGTGTGTGTGTGTGTGTGTGCGTGTGTGTGTGTGCGTGTGTGCGTGAGTGTGTAGCATCTCTTTGCATTTATTTATTTACTTTTGCTCTTTATATTATTTCATAATTTAATGAATTCAATGATTTTCATTTTACTAGCTCTCAGAGTTATCAGGGGTAAAGCACACTTTAATTCCTTCATATTAACTGAAAGCTACACATATCATTTTTAAATTTTCTTTTTTTTTCTGGAATTACATGAAGTATGGGCTTTCTGCCTCGTGCCCACAATGTATTTACTTATTTATTTACTGCTTACTGAGGTATAATTGACATATAACATTATATTGCATAATAATTCAATATTTGTATAAATTAAGAAGTGATCACACAATAATAAGTGTTGTTACTTTCCATCATTACACATAGTTATAAAATTTTTACTTCTTTTGTTTTTCTTGTGATGAGGACTTTTAAGATTTACTCTCTTGGCAACTTTCAAATGTGCAATACAGTATTAACTATAGTCACCATGTTAAATGTTAATATATTGATACAAAGTAAGGTTAACAAAATAAGATAAATTACGGAATTGTGAAGCATAGATCAACAAAAATAGTAATTTGTATATAATTCATTATATGCAAACTAAAATTGAAATAAAAAATAGTAATTTAGTTTAGAATGATTTATATGTGGTGTGCTTTGTGATCCCCAATACTTAGCTATATCTCGTCTCAATGTAGTGTCATATTGGTCACTTTAGATTCATAAAGCATACACAATTAATCTGTTTTAATAATGATGAAATTGAGACAAAAATCTTTATAGGGCATCTTAAAAATATTTATTGAATTCCTACGAGGGATTCAATTATTCACTGGTCTCTCAAAGAATTCATTTATAAAGATATTCCTTTCTCTTAAGGAGGTAGGTCATTTGGTGGGCAGTAAAACAATTACAAAATAGTTTCAAAATATCACATTAAGTCATAAAATAAATATATAAACAGAGAAGATATATATATATATATATATATATATATATATATCAGTAAAGTCTGGTAGTACTCTCTATTAATTAAATGTATATTATAAAACTTTGTAAAATATCTCATTTTCTAACATAAAGAAATAATTGGAATGATTGTACCCTAATAATTATTAAATGACTGTGTGCTTAGAGCACGGGTGTTCTCTGCATGCACCCAAAGACCCACTTTCTCTTCTTTCCATCATGCTCTGTGCCTGTGAAGGATAACCTCTAATGACTACTTGAACTTCAGGAACATCAGGCTCCTTTAGTCTTTTAGTTTTAAAGTGGTGCTACTTCCAAAGGATCTACCAATAAGAAAATAAGGTGATTTACTCTAGGCCTCTTTCTTAAGGGTCCTTGTTGTGGCATGTACTTTGTTCCTCTAAATGAAGCCACAGCTGCTACCAGAGAGTCTCTTGCAGCTACAGCTCTTACTGAATTTCAGCAACAGTTCAGCACCCCTCCCCACCAGTGTGCCTTAAAGAGAATGAAAATGGTTTCATACTTTTATAGATCTTATAGTGGTTTAGTATCCCTTATTGACTCCCTGGCCCT